>NC_054491.1:34047665-34347665 GCF_017639515.1 Carcharodon carcharias | reverse complement strand
AAATAATTTTGAAGCGCTGCAAAGAAGTGCAGAAGAGATTTACAAGGATGTTACCAATATTGAGAGGCTGCCACTAAAGGCAGAGCAGGCTGGGGGCATGCCCTTTCTTGAAAAGAGAATCCTGAGAGTTGATGATGGTCTTTGAAATCATGAAGAGGTTCAAAAGGATTGATATGGAGAAATTGTGTTTAATAAGTCCAGAACAAGGGCATAAATCTAAGATAGCCTCTGACAGTGTTACAGACAGGGGAGAGATGTGGGATAATTCTGCCTTGTCCCACCTTACCACTGACTGCAACAAAATGTTTTTAAGGGTATTAACCCCTTGAGCGTTGTGGCTTTTAAGAACAGGCAGAAAACAGGCTTACTTGTAAGTTTAATTCAAAAGAAAGGATAAACATTTATTTTTCAAAAGACCTGAAATGTAATCACAAGAACACCCATTCTTCATTCACACAAGACACGCAGACACGAATAGACGATTTCTAAAGATGTAGCATGCACTTATATTTCTTAATACCTGAAAACTCAATATTATTCTAGTTCTTCAAGAAGGTCTTCAGAAGGGTTACAACCTGAGAATTCTCTTTTGGTTCATTGAAGAAAAAATGGAGATTGACAGTTTCTGGCGATGAATTCACAATGGTTTGCTTCAAGTAATAGCAAGTTTCTGGTGATGAATTCACAGTGGTTTCCTTCACACAGTAGCAGGTTTCTGGCTTTTCTAGCTGAAGCTATGATTGAGCTCCTGTAATGAAATAATATAATGTTGCAGGTAAAATGAATTAGCCCTACTTCGCTACCTAGGTGGACTTTTCAGGCAGGGTCTTTGCTAAGTGAGATGTCTTCCCTCTGATCTTAGTATCCTAAACTAACCAACTGGACTGCCCTTGTGGCTTAATAAGTTATTTCCTATGTGGCCAGTTTCTGTCACGTGACAATGATATTGATGATTCTATTGCCCACACAAATGGGTTGATGGCTAAGCAAGTCGTAACACAATTGAGGACGCTTGATACCCCATCAACATTCTAGCCATGAATAGCCTCCAAAATGTCTTTATTTATAATCTCATCTTCATGGGGCTGGCCATTTTACCAGGCATTTTTATTTTAAATCTCTTCAATTGAAACAGAGAGGGGTGTCCTTGTGTCAGCACAGAAACCACGAAAAGGTAGTCAATGTAAATTACCCATACTCCATGCTCCTTTTGAAAAGTAAAAATGTCCACCCTTTTCATATGTTCATTGGCATAAAATGCATGTAACAACAGGTCGAAAAATAATTTAGGTGGAATCTCTTCATACATAAAATGGTGAGAATGTGGAGCTCAAATGGTTGAAGTAGATAACATTGATGCATTTAGAGGAGGCTTATGCATACAAAAGAGAGAAGGGAATAGAGGGATATTGGAGCAGGGTTGGAAGAGGTAATAAGAGTAGAAGGCGGCTTATGTTGAGTATAAATAGCACAGACCAGCTGGGACTAAATGGGCTGTTTCTGTACTGTAGACTCTGTCATTCTGTGTAAAATGCAGAACTAAGGAATATCTTGATCCTCTTAAATGCCATTGTAATTTTTTAATATTTAATTTAGATAAATTAGCACAAGCAACTAAGCCTCCATTTACATAGAATTGCATAGAATTTACACCTCAGAAACAGACCAAAGGTTTACCAAATTAAATACAATAAAATTGAAATTAAATAAAATTAAAAGCTCATTGATGGAAATCAAATATTTAAACCAATTTACAGTATTAGATTAAACCTGTGCAGTCAGGCCAATTTAGAATATTCATGACTACAACGAGTGTATCACAATCTAAATTTCAGGGCCTAGCAATCATGAAATTGAAAACTTGGCAGTAAATTCAGGGAGTTAACATGGGAGTAGAGAAGGTCCTTCTCTGTGCTCCTTTGCAGATTGTATCTTGATTATATTTTTTCTTACTTAGAAGCTTGGATCAATGGCCAAGACACATTGTGAAAGAGCTCATCAAGGTGAGAAGATGAAGGATAGCAACAAACAGTGATTCGTTGGCAGCAAACCCAGAATTTTAAACCACACAAAAGCTATAAAAGTCTTAAAAGGATGAAGGGAAGCCAGGGTTTCACAGTTTTAAGTCCTGGAAAATTATGGGCTGAAGTAGCAGATGGTCTGTTGAGTATTGAGTTTAATGTTTTGAGGGAGTAGGGAAAAGAAAGAGCATGCAGCATGGCCTGCTTTGTGCCATCGTAACTTGATTAGAGGCACTCACCTCTGAATCAAAAGTTTTGGAATCTAAGCCCTGCTTCAATACTGAAGCCATGCTAAGAATCTAGTCTGACTTTTCAGTGTAGTATTGAAGGAGTGTTGCATTGTTGAAGGTGCCATCTTTCAGATGACACATGAAACTTGCCTGTTCAGATGGATGTTAAATATCCTATTACACTATTTGAATATAAGTTGAAAGTTCTCCCAGTGTTCTTGACAGCATTCCTCCCTGAATCAACAGCACCAAAAAACACATCAACTGCTCATTCATCTCTTGTGTTGTTTGTGGGAACACTGAGTGTAACTGGCTGCCACATAATAACAATGACTGCACTTCAAAAGCAATTAATTTTTCTGAACAGCTTTGAATGGCCTGGAGATCTGATGAGGTGCTATTTAAATTATTATTTTTTCTTTGTTTGTTTCTTGCTTTCCATTTATATGTCAAGCTTAGGAGGAAATGGAGTCATTTTCTCGGGAGCAATGGTGAGAATAATATCACTAGAAAGGATGCTTAGAGGCTGTAAGTGAGACAGAAGTCACCTATCAGTTTTTTCTTATATCCTTTCCAGACACAGATCACGTTAAACCCCATTTCATTTGGAACACAGACAAGTTTGACCAAGTGCTTTACAGCTAATGAACTACTTTCAAAGTGCAGTCAGTGTTGTAAACGTAGGAAAGTTGAAAGAAAATGGCCATGATCCATCATACTCCAACCATTAAATAACAACTCCCATTAACCTTCCATTGTAATAAAGAGAAAAAATAGCTTTTAAATATTAGGAGGTTTTGCTTGGATTTCTTCCTGAAACTTGATATAAATTTTAAATATTTAGAAACCTTATGGTAGCTTTCTGCTAATGGACTTCTTCAGATACTAAAAAAGGCTTTATTCTGCGTCCACAATCTAAATATTTTTGAAATTAAAATACCAAATAACCTCATTCCTCTTGACAAATCCCCCAACCCCATTCACCACTATTTTGTCCTGAAACCAAGACAGCTTCCTTTATGCTTTCCTACTACAGAAAATTTAATGTTTGCTTTTGAAAGAATCAACAGTTATGAGTAGGCGTGTAACTCCACAAAGCCAATATCTGTAATTGGAAAAGCTTTCTCTTAATTCTCATTTTATTTGTGTAAAACTCCTTTTGTTCCTTTTAGAATAATACTTGCTTGCTCTACCTGGCTTTACAACAGTTCTATTTTATTAGCAAGCTAAGAAAACATTGTGTTTAACTATCTCAACTAGATAATTTATGAAAATTGTCAATTGTAACAGCCCTACAATTTATCCCTGGTAATAGAATTAATCTTTTGTCCAAATCTTAAATATTACTCATTAATAAAAATTGGGAATTTTATCGAGGTTTAGGGAACACATATAAAACATCATTTTATCCATCACTAGTGAATATGACACATGCAAAATTTCTGGTGCACTCACAACATCATCATATTCAGTCTTGACAGATAATGAGAATACATCTATGCTGTTTTACCATCTATTAAATCAAAAGTGCCTTCTACTGCTTACTTATTCTCTCTAATCTGGTCCATGGAATTCCTTGGGATCTCAGGAAGAATGCCATATTTAATATAACATATTGCTTTGAGATAGAAGGTGAACAAGCGCTCTCTATTCCCTTTGGCTGTACCTTTACCTTCAGTTATTACATTATTCTCAATGACTATGGAGGAAGAATTTCAAAGCATAGTTTAGTTGAACTGCAGATAAATGTGGAGAAGGTAGATTCACGGTATAATTATTATCTACCAAATAAGAGCTTTGTAATATTGGTTAAGCCCTACAGAACAAAACTCTGGTTGCACTGGGATTAAGAAAGAAGAAAGACGAACCTGCATACTCATGTTCAAAGCCATTCATACCCAATTAATTAATTCTGAAGTATAATCACTGTGGTTATGCAGGTAAATGCGACAGCCAATTTGTGCACTGTGAGTTATCACAAACAGCATCGAAGCGAATGATGGCTCATCTGCTTTTGATGTTGGTTAAGGGAGGAATGGAAACCAGGAAACTGGGACGATCCCCTGCTCTTCTTTGGATAGAGCCATGGGATCTTTTACTTCCACTTGGAGACAGAAAGCATCTCAGTTTAACTTCTCATCTGAAATTACCTTGGAAAAGAGAGCTCCTGGATCCTTTGCATTCAAACCATCTATTTCTTCCTAACAATACTTTAAATAGAGCCTTAATATATAATCTGAATTGGGGATAAGGCATAAGGGTTCATGATTTTGCTAATATTGCCATCATAATTATCCTCTGTTTCCTATTGTCTGGCAAATTTCTGCTCCACTTTTCCAGCTCCTTGAAAACATATCACTTTATTCATCAGTTCTTCCTTTTTCCTGAACACCAGTCATCCTCTTTTAACCAGGAGCATTTTTATGCGTGAGCATTTTTGGGAATACACCTTCATTTGAGACACTCCTTTAAATCTACCTGTATAATCTGAAAAGGAAGAATGTGCAGGGCTACGGCGAGATAGTCGGGGTGGCCCTAGGTAAATTGCTCCTTCGGAGATCCAGTGCAGATGCAATGGGCTGAATGGCCTCCTTCTGTACTGTAATCATTCTGTAACTCTTTGATACCTTGTTACCGGTCCTAACATATGCTTTATGGCTCAGTGTTTGATAATGCTCCTCTGAAGCACATTCAGATACTCAGATACTTTTACAATGTGAAACGCACTATATAAAAACAAATTTGTTGTAAGGCCAAAATAAAAAAGAATCATCCAACTCCCACTTACCAAAGAATAACTTTTGTCACCTACTCATGAATGTAAACTACAACATGCAGAGATTTAACACCAATCAAGGAATGTGGAAGATCATTGCCAAACTGTTCCAGTACAGCTACAATACTGGCATCCACCCAGTAATGTGGAAAATTGCCCAGGTATGTCCTGCACACAAAAAGTAGGACAAATACAACCCGGTCTTTTACTGCACCGCGCCCCCGCCCCCCCCCCCCCCCCCGAAATACTGAGGATTATTATTTCACACTTTGTTATTCTCTCCTATACACTCAGAAAAATAGTCAACTCATTTGTAGTGCTCTGAGCATTTTGGGGACATGGCAGAACACCTCCTAAATTGGTGTTTTAAGTCAGTTTTCCTTCAGAAGGTACTTGATTTGGTTCATTTTCCTCTTCAAATGTCATCAATATTTTTCTTGGTCAACATTACAGTTTGTTCTGGAAATAACTGCCAAAACATTTCGTTTTCAGTTAATTCGGCTAATTTCTTACTCCATGGCTCAGCATCTGTTTCCTTATCAATTTCCATCTAGGGATTTTTAAATATAATGACACAATATAAATGTAAATTATTATTGTTTTGTGTTCCTAAACTGTTAGGAAGTTATTTGTAGCCATTTTAAGTTGTATTTATTGATAGTTATTTCCATCCTCGCACCCAGAGCAAATAAAATTTGGCCTCAAGTGTTGACTAAATAGAAAGAATAGTCAACTATGAGACTTGAACTTCATTCTTACCTGTCCAATTGTAGCCCAGATAATCACCTGTAAAGGTTTCTCTTCCTGCTATATGCTGCCTCTTTGTGACATGAACAAAAAACACAGCATTACTTTTCACACGTGCACCAATGATGCCCAGCTCTACCTCACCTCCAACTTGGTTGATGCCTCCATTGTCTCTAAACTGTCAGATTGTTTGACATTCAGAACTGGATGAACAGAAATTTCCTCTAGCCAAATATTGGATAGACAAACCATTGTATTCAGTCCTCATCGGAAACTGTTTCCTTGTCATTAACTTAATACCTCCTGCCAACTTTCTGAGGCTAAACCAGACTGTTTGCAACTTTGGTGTTATATTTGCCCCGATATGAACTTCCTATCATATTTCTGCACCATCATTAAGACTTCCTTTTTTCACCTCTATAACGTTGCCTGACTCTGCCCTTGCCTCGACTTATCAGCTGCTGAAACCTTCATGCATGCCTTTGCTACCTCTAGACTTGGCTATTCTAATACTCTCCCAGTCAGCCTCTCTAGTTCTACCCTAATCAAATTTGAAGCCATTCAAAGCTCTGCTGTTTGTGTCCTACCTCACGTGAAATCCCACTCATGCATCTGTGCTCGCTGACCTATGTTGGCTCTTGGTTACGCAACACCCTGATTTTAAAATTCTCATCACTGTTTTCAAATCCCTTCATCATCTCACCTCTCTGGTTCTCTATAACCTCCTTCAGCCCGGACCCTACAACCCCTGAGGACACTGTGCTCCACTAATTCTGGCTTCCTAAGCATCCCTGATTTTAATTGCTTCACTGGTGGCAATCATGCATTCAGTTGCCAAAGCCTTAACACCTGGAATTCCGTCCCTTTAAGACATTCCTTAAAACCTACCTGTTTGACCAAGCTTTCGGTCACCTGCCCTAAATATCTCTTTATGTGGCTAATTGAAAAATTCTGTTTTGGTGATACCTCCTGTGACATGCCTTAGGACATTTTATTACATTAAAATACAGGTTGTTTTTGTTTAACAGTCTGTTGGTCAACTTAATATTTTGAGATGGATGTTGTTACATGATTTAGAACCTCTTAGTTTTGTCCATTCTAAAAAAAAGTGGCTGTTTATGGTGTTTGGTGGCAGTTGCTTTGTTCCAAGTCAGAAATTGCTTGACATATGGAAATTTGATGTGGCGATACAGAGAATAAGATTAACATAGCAGCAATATCTTGATTCTGACTCTCTCATCAAACAAAGAAAACAGCTGAAATATTTAGTGGGTTTTATATATTTTAATTATGTTTCAATAAAAATATAATGAGCTGCAGTTACAATATTTTATTTCCCCTGTCAGAGATAGCTAGGTGGTCCAATGCAACTTTACGCCATTCTCTGTCTTACCATTTGCAGACTGTCGCTAATTGTCTTGCCCTTTAAAAACTCCCAGTTATGAATATTAATTATATAGAACGGAAGCACTATAGCGACGGCTGAGTGACAGTTATGCTGTGCAATGAAAACTGCGCCACAAAAAGGCGGGTCTAACACGAACCCCGCGGGCGCAGCGTAGGAGTAGGGGTGGGCTAAATGACAATTGCTCCATTCACCCCCCCCCCCACCCCGACACACATACACCAGCTCCTCCTCGCTGAACCCGGGGAGGTGGTTGCGGGGAGGGGGGGGGGGGGGGGGGGAGGCGGAGCCGGGCGCGAAACCAGGCGCGAGTCACTCCAATCAGCGCGCGGCGCTGCCTTCCCGCGCGTGACGGGGGCGGAGCGGAGAGCCAATGGCAGCGGAGGGGGCGGGTCTGAGGGGCGAGGCCGGGGCGCGCTGACGTCATGGGGATGTATCGATGTGAGCGCGTGGCGGCGCCGCGGCGGTGTCAGTCTGATGAAGATTGGCATGAAGGTAAGCTGTCATTCACAGGGAGACAGAGTAACCGCGGTGCAACAGTGTATCACGGGGCAATACAGTGTAACCAGCGGCGCACACGGATACATTGCACACAGGGGCTGCAGCTGTAGACACTTCATTCAGTCAGTCATTGTCCCAGCCGGAAGAAAGGGCACACGTTTAAATTGCTCTTGCTTCTCTCCACTCTGCCTTTCCACCTCTTTTTTTCTCTCTCTCTCTCCACCTCTTTCTCTCCAGTTTTACCGCTGATATTAGGGGGGGGGGGGGGGAGTAGCTGCATTGTTAAGCGATGAGCGGAGGAGTCTTTCTGTGTGCCTGCAAATGGAATCTCGTAGCTTTCCACATAGCTGTCTGATAATTGTACTCTGTTGGGCGCTTCAATCTCAACTTCTAAACATTTTCTACTTTTAAACTGGGGATTTAATGGGTGATGCGTTTCCAGAAGGAATTTGATTATGCATTTTGTATGGCTCAGTACTCTTCTTGTAAACTATTTTGTTTTGCATATTTTCCCCCTTTTATTGAATTGCCACTTTCTGGATTTAAAAAGGGAGGAGATTCCTTTTCGCATTATTGGAAGATTGTTCGATTTCCTTTTTTTTTTGCTCTTCACCGCCTTTATCTGTTTGATGCAACTGTTGACCTGGTGTACTTTTCTTTTTATTCCCTGTATCAAGAGCTGGTATTGATTAATAAGAACACTTGATCAGTTACCTTTGGTTTCATTTAATTTGTTTCTTTTTGTCAATATTAATTAAGTATTTTGTTTTTAAAAAATCTTTTTGAACACAATAAGAGGGCGCTGGGTACTTTGGAGCAGAGTTTGAGGCTCTGATATTTTAGGAGTGTGTTTGCAACCATCAGTCAGGTTTTGTATTCTTTAATTTCAAATTGTGTATTCTGTATCACGTTTTTGAGATGGAAGAAATTTAGGGCATCTTATATTTAGAGATGTTATTGTTATTTTGTTAGTTTTTTCAGTCTTTTAACGTATCGGGAATGTTGCAGCACATTTGTTACAAATTAATATTTGCTCCATTATACTGTCACTATGGAAATCGAGGGAGAGGCAATGGAACATTTTGCTTATCAGAGAACTTGCATTCTGGGTTTTAAAAACGGTTTGTTTTGGCTTGACTACTTTAAATTCCACTTTTAAATCTGTCTCGTGAAATGCGCTTAAATGATTAATTAAAAGGAAATAAATCGATTTCAGTCTCCTCCTTGCAGCCCCTGTGTATAAAGCTCTCGCCATTCAGCTTCTAAAATCTGCTTGCCTCTGTAGCATTCAACACCGTTTTGGGGATAAAAGCCAGGAGCTGTTTGCAATCAAGCGAGGACTTTAATTTGTTAGAACGAGCCCCAGTTGTTGACTTAAAGGGAAGATATTGTGAAGAATTTGTTTAGCAGTGTCAATGAATTAGCATGCTTCCTTTCACGGTTGTGCATCCGATTCGAGCCTCCGATCAGTAGGGCGATGGAGCTAACTGGACAACTGCGGATGTGTTCGCTACAGGCCAGTCCCACCAAACGCAGAACTAATTTGCTAAGAATTTCTATGTTGCTATTAGGGTTTTTCTGGGATTGCAATGATTCCTATGTAATGGGAGTAAACCGGAACGGCGTAGTGGAATTCTGTGCAGGAAGCAGGTATGCTGTGGGAGAAACGAAGCTGTTTTTTTAGTTGAACATTTTAAAAAATACACTTTCTCCTTCCCTCCCATTAATTCTTTCCCGTCTTAATTCTTTCCCCTCGGCCGTCCCATGAATATCTTAAATTCTGTTGATGTATTTGGGTATGAATCCGGTTTGAAATGGGTGCACCTCCAGTGTTGGTGGGTATGTTTGTGCACCCAAAGTGGTATCTGTCATTTTAGCATTGTTTTCCGTCTATCATTCTGATCCTGGCTCTCTCTCTCTCTCTCTCTTCCTATGGCTCGGAATCTGTAGGAGAGGAAAACGAGCAAGTCACAGCCAGGAGAGAGTGCTTATTTCTGAAAAGTTGTTCAAAAAGGTTAGCTCACTCCTGGTGTTCATCTAAAAAAATTACAACCTTTATTTTTTTTTGTTTTGCGCTACTATTTTGTAGGGAAATTTAAGAGAAATTATATATGTGTTGCAGGTTTTTTTTGCAAACCTGTTTTAATTTGAGGCTTTCAGCTAAATTTTCAAATTTAACTGAATTAAAAATTTTATGTATATAGTCGAGCACTGTTGAATCAGCTTTCAAGTCATCCTCCTTCTTGGGAGATCAGTGTCTGTAGAAATGACCACTTTCTCTAAATCCAAACCCGCCAGTCTGCTTGCTGAGTAAAAGGGAAGACACTGTAGGATATTATAGCTGTTCCAAATTAGAGGAATTTTTTGTAGTTACATTTCCTGTCGTTATCAGGATGATGTGATGACAGTTGAAGAAATCTGGAGGAGAAATTACTAGCCGGATTACTGAACTATTTTGAAGTTGGGGCTTGGAGGATGTTACACATCTTGGTACTGCTGTGTATTGCCACCCGCTCTGTTGCTGTGTTGAGCTGAATACCTCTTCAATAATACAATGAAAACTCAGTGTGCTTCTGTGATATGAAAAACACCAACTGTTTCTACTGGGGAAGCTTTTACAGTTTTTAAAATGTAAAATTCAAAATGAAGAATTAATTGGAGAGTTTTTTTGCTTTAAACAGCAAGCGAGCAGAGGGCATGGGAATGGCATCCTGGATTGAGGTGAGAACGAAAGTACAAGGGAACTGAATTAGCCTATCCAGTTGGAATTAGATGGTTACAGAAGCGGTGTCTCTGTCAGTGTCCATCGCTAGTGATTGCCATAGAACTTGTGTATACCATCAACTTTAGTACTTCCTTCCTGCCACTTTCTAGATGTAGTTGGCACTTACTATTTTTCTAAGTGTATATATTCTTTGGGTGCAGAAGGCACTTTAAAAAAAAACGTAGTGAAGGTGAATAATGTTGATGGATTTAAGGAGAAACTAGATAAACACACCAGGATAAAAGGAGTAGAAGGCTGGAAGGAGGCTCGTTTGCAGCATCAATACCAGCATAGACCTGTTGGGCCTCTGTCTGTTTCTGTACTGTAAATACTGTACTATGTAAAATACATGAAATAGTGTAGTGTGGAAGTACCACGTCATTTTATACATTTTAAGGAAAAAGAATCTGTGGTATAGATGCAACCACAGACATATGTAGCACACTTTCTGACACTGGTGTTATTTTATGTTGTGTTGGATATCAGCCCATATTTATTTTTCCTCTTGGCTTTCTCTCTGTGCATTTCAGTCTGAGACTAATAAAATATTGAGTTATTAAAAAGAGAACTGATAGTTCAAAACTTGCTGTCGCTTTTAGTAACATATTGAGAATAATTAGTGATTATTTCCAATGGTGAATGTTCAGGAGCTGAAGACAGAGTCCTGCTATAGAATGTTAAGCCATGAGATTTACAGGATGTTTTCAGGATTTTTATTTTGTTGAAAACATTTTTGGGAAATTTGATTTCTGCCTTTCTGAAGATAAAACATTCAATCATACACTGCAGTAACTGGGCAGTGTAACTTGTGACTTTGGTTCCTCTCTAACTTGACAACAATAGCGCTGTAGCTCCTGTGTAGTGTTGAAACCCTGTCTAGGTTGAATTGCTCCTGGCTTTCACTGAACTGGATGAATACGGTGCTGCGGAGACCAGTTTGTGCTTCTCTAAAGATTTACGTCAGAGGGTTCTGTTCTAATGCCAACTATCCAGAAAAATGCGGATGCATCGTTGTCATTTTTTCTTCCACCTTTACTAGTCTGCTTTCCAAAACAACCTTTAGAAATGCCTCTCTTTAGTTCCACTGAAGGAACAGCACCTCATCTTCTGATTAGGCACTTTGCAGTATATATATATGCATATTTTTCTTTTCCCACCTGTTTCTATTATTTTTAAATGTGTTTCCGTTCATTGTTTTATCTCCACCTTTCAGCTCATTTCAATCACTTCCCCCTACCCCACCCCCACTAGGGCTATCTGCCACTTGCTCAACCTGCTTTCTACCCTTACTGTCACCATTAGCAGATTCCATAGCTAATATCACTGCCGACAATAACCCTTTGTCCTTTTGTCTATGACATCTTTGGCAATCTCTTCTTTGCCTTCACCTATCACTGGTCCTCTATCCAGCTTTACCTGTCACACACGCGTGCACACACACACACACACACCACCCCCCAATCAGCTGATATTTCATCTCATTTCTATTTTTCCTTAGTTCTGATGAAGAGTCATACAGACTCGAAATGTTAACTGTATTCCTCTCTGCAGATGCTGTCAGACCTGCTGAGTTTTTCCAGCTATTTTTGTTTTTGTTTCAGATTTCCAGCATCCGCAGTATTTTGCTTTTATCTCTTTAGTTCCAGTCTGCGTGGCACAGCACATCAATGATTTAGCCACTTCTACTTTTAGAAGCTTTGAATCTCTAATTGTGCAGTCATGGTGTCTGATGCATTTTTCCAAATTGGTGGGCATTGTATATTTAACAGAAGCTCTGTTTTATAAGTCATAACCTGTTTAATCCTTTGTATTCGTATATGGTATGTTCAAGCCACAGCATTTAACTTGAATTAATACTTCCACGTGTAGTGTAATGAGCTTTTAAAGGTTAGCTTAAGACCACCAGTTGGAGTGTTACTGATGTGTCCTGCCTGAATCTGAGAGAAGTTTGCAGATTGGGTCAAGTGTGAGCCTGATAATACACAGATTGAGTATTGAATCTATTACTATTTAGTAAGAGAAGTTCCCTGCCTGTTCCTGATGTAAGTCAATGGAACTTAATTGGAACATAGGAACACAGAAGTATGTCATTCGGCCCCTCCAGCCTGTTTAACCATTCAGTTAGAAAACGGCTATCTGTTTCTCCATTTTCTTCATATTAAAAAAAAAATTCTATTGATCTTAATCTTGAATGGTCCAATTCCCCAGTGTCCACAACCTTTTGGGAGAGTATGGTCCAGAATTCCACTATGTTTGTGTGATAATGGGCTTCCTGATTTTATTCCTGAATGGTCTTGTTTTGACTTGAAGATTTTGCCCCCTTTTTTTGGGTTGACTATTTTGGTTTTTGAGGTTCACACTTCACTTGCAGTGAGCTCTAATTTTAAATTGAGGCCAATCAAAGGTTGAGTTTTATTTTTCTATATGTGTCATATACTCTAAAGTTTTAAAGTTAACAGCTTCAAATATCTGTCCCATTTTCTCCTTTTGTCCTTTAATTTGTTCCTTCATTACCTAGTCCAATACCATTGTTGCTTCTGTTCTATAACCCAGGCTTTGTGGTCCTTTTTACTTGCTATAGATACTGGCTTTAATCGAGATATCTGGCGAGAGGCGGTAGAATCTGTTTGAGACCTGTTCACACTGCTAAGTGATCTGCATGCATGTTTTAAGAAAAGTGTAGTAGCAGCAGCAATTTTTAGATTTTTTTTTGGAAAGAATGTCTTCAGTGACAGGCCTTTGAACATCAGTCAATGTAGCAGACTGTAACCAAGGAAGAGAGGAGTCATTGAGGCTGAAATAGCAGAACAGGACTGAGAGGTACCTTGAGTGGATAAAAAATAGCCCTGCCAACCAATAACCCATTCTCAGCAGCTGGATATATAATTAGCAATGGGAAACAAGGTGGAGGATTGGTTTGCTCCAGGTTATAGAACTGAGACTAGTGGTAGTATTATTATGAGTGACGGGTAGGCTGGTAAGAGTAAGATGCAAGAAATTCTGAAGTATTAATCAGATTTTTGGGCAACTTGCAGAGTGCTAGGTGTCCTATCTGTTCAAATTACTTTATCTATTTGTTTCCTGGCTTATAGCTCCTTTGCCTATTTTGGAAGTGGACAGAATGTTAAGTCTTGGTTACAGTCTACTACATTGACTGATACTTCAGTCCTTGATAACACAAGACTGACACAGATGCATAGTAAGTGAAGCCAAGTAGGTCATTGACTCCATTTTTTTGGCATCCAGTGAAACACTGCTACTACCGTCTCTGAGATCTCATCTCGACATCAACTCTCTGACCCAATAACATTTAATTATGGAAAAGTACAGGGTAAATTCTTTAAAAATATATATTTGTCAAGAATTTAGGCTAAAGAATCATTTTCTAAAATATAAAAGAAAATATAAAATTGATTCTCTGCCCCAGTACATTAAGGGTAGATTCTGTTGTCCCCCACACATCCCACATGGTCGATTGAAACTGGGCACTGAGTGTTTATGAAGATATGGTGATATGAAATTCCTTTTTTTTTTAAAAATTGTGCCACTAATCTGTTCAAAATAAATATTAAATTAGCAGATAAAGAAGTTTCCTGTGAACATGTTGAAAGCCTGTGTGCTGATATTCAGAGAGTCCAGTTTCAGGTCATTGGTCTCCAAGATTATTGTGACGTTAAAGCTGTATTGATATACATCCAAGTACCTTGGAACAACCATGTCAATGATACCTCCATCCCAGTAGCCACCCTTCACTTGAGTTTAGACAGCAGGTTATCTTGTTGAGCCCAATCCTGTCTATGCCTATCATCTGCACTCAGGTCACTGGATAGTGATCAGGAGTAGAAACTTGCTTCAGGTCTCTGTTTAACATCTCATCCAAAAGTTTGCACCAGCACTGCTGCCTTGGTACTGCACTGGAGTGTCAACCTAGATCTTGTGCTCAAGCCTGGAGTGGAACTTGAACCCACAATCTTCCTACTCCGAGACAAGAATGCTAAAAGTGATGACATTTAGTGTTCAACTTTACATCAATGTTAAATCTGTACGTGTGAATGTGCCAAAACTGTATATCTAATCTGTTCCATAACTGACCTTGTTTGGATGAATGGAATGCACTCCATATGCTAGGCGCACAACTTAGCTGAACGCATCATAGTTTTAAGCACATCAAGGTCAATTATGGAATAGATTAAATACAGAATGATTGTATGAATTTAGCATTGTCTGCCCCCTCAGGTTGACATGGTTCACAGAAGAGCAGGGAAATTCTCCCTCATGTCCTGCCCTTTACTAACACCATTAAAACAGATTATTTGGTCATTATTTTACTACTATGTGGAAATTGGCTATGAAATTTCCTACATTACAACAATGACTACACCCCAAAAATACTGGCTATAAAACGCTTTGGGAACCGAGTTCATGAAAGGTACTGCATAAATGCAAAGTCCTTTTTGTGTGGTATGTGTAGTTGGTTAAAGGCCTGAAGTATATCTGTGTGAGTGAAATGTGTGAATGCTCCCTCCTGCCAGGAGTTTCACTGCATCTCATTCCAGTATCCAATTGGAATCTGATTCCAAATTCTGACTATACTTACGTTATAACAGCAGCATTAGTGTGAAGTGAAATTGCTTCACAGTGAAAGTTAGTGTGAATGCACCCTTAATATCTCTCTGCTCTCTCATAACAAGCAGCAAGGTTGATGCTTTTTCTTCATCGGCATTACGTCTCCTAATTGCTTCATGTCTCTGATCCTGTATAAATGGGAAGAAAAGCACATTATTAGTTTTGTATCGATGTATGTTTAGAGACTGACTAGAGTGTGACAGGAAACCAAGCCATCAGTTGTTGGTAGAGGAATATTACATTTAATGTAAGTTGCTAAGCTCTGACATCAAGGTCACTGATTTTAGACCCTCGCAGGAAATGTGGATTGTGCTTTTCAAAAGTTTAAAAATCCTATTTAATAAAAAAGGACTTTAATTACTGGTGACTTAATAACTCAATCACTAATTGGAAATCACCGGGTTTGTGGAATATGATCCACAACACATCAGAAAATGACCTGAAATTCTTTGCAATCTAAAATGGAAATTTGACTTCTTTAGGCCTTTGGCATTAGCTAACCTTGGGATTTGGAGGACTGTTCTGAAGTGCTGCTGCTTTGTTGGGATGTCCAGTACGAGTTTACTGACTTGTACTTGATCACAGGTTTTTTAATCAATCTTCTGTAAAGGCATTTGAAAAACCAAGTTTATAAGTTTCTTTAAAAGTGTTTGCACCCCACTCCCAGCTGACCTGTTATGAAGTTGATTACAACCATTCGGGACATGAAACGTGACACCTTATGACAGCTGGAAACTGACATCATGAAGCAATGTTCAGCTCCTGATAGTTACTGGTGTTCGGTGAGTGATAGCTTTCAATGTTCAGAACATCCCTTTAAAGGCTTAAGGAATGATTTCCGCTGTCTTATTTGGTGTTATTTCAAATGCCACCCCACTCTTCCAGCTCTTGAAGTTGGCGACTTGTAGTCTGTGCAGTGCCATCCTCTACCCACCATGCCCAGAGCTCTCTTCATCTGTGACCTTAGATAGGCAGTTTTGTCAGGCCACCTGACCCTGTCTGCAGATGACATTTCACATGCAAACATTTTCCAGGGGATGGTTCTTGAGAATGGGAAGCCCTTGTGATTGAACTTGGGGCCTTCCTGGCGTGTATGGGTCCTCCTGGGGCAGCGTGCCTGCCGAATTAAAACACCAGCGAAGCTGCGTGTTCAACTCTTATGTTGTAAAATAACACAAACCGTGAGTTTGAAGTAGAAGCAATTCAGAAAGTGAAGCCTCCTTGATAAGAATGTAACCCAGTATGTGATTAAACTTTTACTTTTTTTTTTATATATAGTATGTGTATATTTCCATCTGTTTACTCCAGTGCCTGCAGTTACATATATAACCACATGCTCACGAGTTGGCCGTGGCAGTGTCCACTCTCTATTTCCAAATGGATCTAGAATTACTTCCACAGTATATTTATAGATTGTTGTCTAGTTCTCAATTTTTTAATGTAGATTTGTATCACTCTGCCTCGCAGGTTTTATAGACGGTCGACTTACCAGAATTGGAGCAAAGCAGAGTTTTAGGAGGGTTGTAGGGCTAAAAGAGATGACATCAGCAGTTATTAACATCGTCTTGTTCTATGTTATGGGTCTTGTATTGAAATGGTGAATCTCAATTGATTACAAGGTTTTACAGTTTACAAATAGTGTTGAGAAAGTATTTCCCAAATAAAGACAAAAAAAAGTGCTGAAAATCCTCAGCAGGTCAGGCAGCATCTGTGGACAGAAAGGTCGATGACCTTTTTTATCAGAACTGAAGAAAGAAGTGAGAGTGGGGGGTCAGGAAGAACAAAAGGGCAGCTCTGTGATAGGGTGGAGGGCAGGAGAGATTAAATAACAAAAGCTTTCATGATGCAAAAGCCAAAAAGAATGGTAGTGGGTATTGCGAAGAAACAAAGATGAGGTGTGAATGACTATGTAGTGGTCACAACATGAAGGAATAAAGAAAGGAACAGCCCCCTCAAAAAACACACAACAGGATGATGAGGTTATGATCTGAAGTTGTTGAACTCAATGTTGAATCCAGAAGACTGTGGTGTACCAAGATGAAAGGTAAGGTTCTGTTCCTTATGCTTGTGTTGAGCTCCATTTGATCAGTAGCAGGCCATGGATATAAAGATCAGAGTGAGACCAAGATGGAGAGCAATACGAAGCTTGGGCTGTGCTTGTGGACTAGATGGAGCTGTTTCACAAAAATGGTTAACCGGTTGTTTGGCCTCCCCAAGGTAGAGAAGACCACTCTGTGAACAGTGAAAACTGGCTACTAAATTAAAAGAAGCACAAGTAAATTTGTGCTTCACTTGGGAGGAGTGTTTGGGGTTTTGGATGGTGAGAAGGGAGGATGTGTTTTTGCATCTCTTGCACGGAAAGGGAGTGGGGTGGGGATGGTGTTCAGGGTGACCTGAGGAGTAGACCAGGGTATCGCTGAGGGAATGGCCCCTTTGAAATGCGGAAAGGGCAGGGCAGGGAAAGATGTTTGGTGATAGCATCGTGCTGGTGAAGGATGATCTGTTGAATAGGGATGCTGGTGGGGTGGAAGATAAGGATGAAGGGAACCCTATTATGGTTCTGGGAGGGAGGGGAAGGAGGTGAAAGCAGATGTGAGAAGTGGCTCGAACATGGTGGAAGGCCCTGTCAGCCATGCTGGGTGGGAATCCTCAGATGAGAAAAAAGGAAGACGCATCAGAAGTGGTGGTGTGGAAGGTTGCATCAGAGCAGCATCTTCTCCAGAGATGGAGAAGTTGGGAGAATGGAATAGTGTCCTTACATGAAGCAGGGTGCAAGAAAATATAGTCAAGGTAGCTGTGGGAATATGTTTGTTTGTAATGAATACTAGTTGATGGCCTGTCTCCAGAAATGGAGACAGCGAAGTCGAGGAAGGGAAGAGTTTGAGAACAACCAGATGAAGGTGAGAGAAGAGCTGACTTTGTTTCCAATTTCAATAAAATTTCACAATTCGTAGTGAGAGCATGAGGGAACATGGACACAGTCATCGTTACTGAAAAAAAACAGAGGGGGCTCGAGTTGGACTGGAAACATGAACGCTCCACAAATTCCACAAAACAGGCAGGCATAGCTAGGACTGCTGTGGGTACCCATAGCACACGTTTTATTGGAGGAAGTGAGTGAACTTGAAGGAGAAGTTGTTCAGAGTGAGAACAAGCTCAGCCAGTTGGAGGAGGGTGATAGTGGGTGGGGACTGGTTGGGCCTCCATTCCATGAAGAAGCGGAGAGCTCTGAGACCATCCTGGTCATAGATGGAGGTATACAGAGGTTGGGACGTCCACGGTGCAGAAGAGATGATTAGGGCTAGGAAACTGGAAACTGTTGAAGTGACGTAGGGCATTGGAAGAGTCGTGGAAGAGGTTGTACATGGGGAGAAAAAATGGAGTCAAGATAGGAAGAAATCAGCTCAGTGGGAAAGGAACAGGCTGAAACAGCGGGTTGACTAGGGCAGTCTTGTTTATAGACTTTTTGGAAAGGAAGTAGAAGCGTGCTGTTCAGGGTTGGGCTATGAGTTTTGAGGTGGAAAAGAGAAGATCGCCAAAGGACCATCACTGACCACAATGATTTGATATTTGGTAGTGGTTCATAGTCCAGGGGAAGGTAGGCAAAAGTGTCAGTGTTAGCATTCTGTTAAGTAGAGGTCAGCATGCCACACAACGATAGCTCACCCCTTATCATCAGGTTTGGTAATGATAAGGTAGGACCTGAGGGAATGGAATGCAGCAAATTCAGAGGGAGACAGGTTAGAGAGAGAGGAGCAGAGAAATTGAGACAACCAATCGGAACTGCTGGTGTGACAATGAAAATATCTAGAGAGCAGGAGGCCAGAGGGAGGGTTCCAGGTACAGAGACAATTTTGCATACAGGTGAAGGGATCCATTGGAGGTGTGGGGAAAGGTGGTTGACTCCTGGACAAACGCATGAGGCAATAGTGACGGAATAAGAGCTCAGTGTTGTGTGGAGCTTAATCCATTGAGAGGCCTTTGCAGAGGGCAGAGCATTCAGTCCGAGAGGAAGGCAAGAAGGTATTGTCATAGCCGACAAGAGGTGAGATTCGAGGAAGAGGTGGGCATGGAGGGAAGGGGAGAAGGATCTAGAGGGGTGTTAGTATCCATGAGTTGAAGAATCATCGCAAGCCTCACACCTGAAAGGAAGATAAACTCTTTTGGTGAAGCACTGAATGAGGTGAAGGATGTGGACCAGGACAGCTTTGAAATAGAATGAGTCTGTTTCTCAAGGGAGAGATTGTGAGTGTGCATATGGCATAGTATGACATTGACAGCGCATCTGAGGATGTAGTGAGAACAGCTGTTCAAGGAGTTCAAGATGTCTTGTAGATATTTGTAATTGTAACTTGATGGGTGGAAATTCAGTTGGAATCCACGTGGAATAAGTTGAAGCTGGAGACAGCTGCTGAGAAAGGAAATGTGGTTGTGGAAGTGTTTTTTTCAATATAACTGATCAAACATGAGAAGGGAAATAGAAAACAAAGTGAACAAGGTAGAAGGGGCAAATGAAACTCTCATTAGAGAGAAGAACAGAACTTCAAGGTAAGCATTCCTAGAAGAGAAAAATGAAAGAGATAAAGAGAAGTGACATGATTTAAACACTAATGCAGTTTGTTCCTAAATTTTGCACTTCAAGTCAAGAATGTAAAAAAAATGTATTCAAGAAAGTTACTCTTTGAAACTATTTCTTTTAATATTTACGACATAAAATTTTCATGAGCAGGCCTGGCAAATTACAGCCGCCTTTGATTCTCTTGAACCAATAATGATTTTAGTCTATCGTTTCTGTGCCATAAGATAGTGTTGCATGATATAATCCATTATCCTTCCAAATGAAACAGCAATTTACTTGTACTTCTCTACGTTGGGGAGGCCAAAAGTAGACTGAGTAACCACTTTGCAGACCAGCTCCATTCAGTCCACAGGCATGATCTGAGCTTCCTGTTGTTCATCATTTTAATTCTCCACCTTGTTTCCACTCTGACTGGACAGGAATGAAAGGAAGCACTTTCATAAGGACTTCAAGAACTGCAATCAATTCCTGTCTCTCTCAATGCCTATTACTTTTTATTTGAAGATGGCAATTTATGGCCAGCTCATGGTCTGAGTCCATTATAAAAGATTTAATAGCTGAGCACTTGGAAAACAGTGGCAGAATTGGACAGAGTCAGCATGGATTTATGAAAGAGAAATCATGCTGACAAATCTACTGGAATTTTTCAAGGATGTAACTGGTAGAGTTGATGAGGGGGAGCCAGTGGATGTGGTTTATTTGGACTTTCAAAAGGCTTTTGACAAAGTCCCACATAAGAGATTAGCGGGTCAAATTAAAGTACATGGGTTTGGGGGTAGTGTATTGAGATGGATAGAAAACAGGTTGGCAGACAGGAAACAAAGAGTAGGAATAAACGGGTCTTTTTCCAAATGGCAGGCAGTGACTAGTGGGGTACTGCAGGGATCAGTTCTGGGACCCCAGCTATTCACAATATATATTAATGATTTAGATAAGGGAACTAAATGTAATATCTTCACATTTGCAGATGTCACATTTGCAGATGACACAAAGCTAGGTGGGAGGGTGAGCTGTGAGGAGGATGCAGAGATGCTTCAGTGTGATTTGGACATGCTGAGTGAGTGGGCAAATGCATGGCAAATTCGGTGTAATGTGGGTAAATGTGAGGTTATCCATTTTGGTAGCAAAAACAGGAAGGCAGATGATTATCTGAATGGCTATAAATTGAGAGAGGGTAATGTGCAACGAGACCTGGGTGTCCTCGTACACCAGTCGCTGAAGGTAAGCATGCAGGTGCAGCAGGCGGTAAAGAAGGCAAATGGTATGTTGGCCTTCATAGCGAGAGTACAGGAGCAGGGATGCCTTGCTGCAATTATACAGGGCCTTGGTGAGACCACACTTGGAATATTGTGTGCAGTTTTGGTCTCCTTACCTGAGGAAGGATGTTCTTGCTATAGAGGGAGTGCAGCGAAGGTTTACCAGACTGATTCCTGGGATGGCGGGACTGACATATGAGGAGAGATTGAGTCGGTCAGGATTATATTTGCTGGATTTCAGAAGAATGAGGTGTGATCTCATAGAAACCTATAAAATTCTAACAGGACTAGACAGGGTAGATGCAGGAAGGATGTTCCCGATGGTGGGGGAGTCCAGAACCAGGGGTCACAGTCTGAGGATGCGGGGTAGAACATTTAGGACTGAGATAAGAAATTTCTTCACCCAGAGAGTGGTGAGCCTGTGGAATTTGCTACCACAGAAAGTAGTTGAGGCCAAAACATTGTATGTTTTCGAGAAGGAGTTAGATATAGCTTGTGGGACAAAAGGGATCAAAGGATATGGGAAGAAAGCGGGAGCAGGCTATTGAGTTGGATGATCAGCCATGATCATAATGAATGGCGGAGCAGGTTCGAAGGGCAGAATGGCCTCCTGCTCCTAGTTTCTATGTTTCATCAGCATTGGATTCAAATATACAATGAGAATCGTAATATTCAAATGAAATAGTTAACGGAACTGGGTGGGGACCACATGATTGAATGAACAGGAAAGGATATTTATACGGATAGATCTAGAACCAGTGTTAATCAAGCATTTGAAATTAACACATTTAAGCCTGAGATTCTGAATACCTATCATTTGACTACTCTGACCTCTCTGTCCTTTGCCTCTGTTCTAATGAAGCTCGATGTAAGCTTGAAGGATAGCATTTAATCTTTTGAGTCAGCACTGTCGTTGTCGTCGGCTGTCCCTCAATTCCAGGATGACTTCTACGCAGTGGTATGATTTTCTGCCATAGATCTCCATGTGACCAAACATGCCTATTCTTGACTTGCACATCTTTGGGCACATAGGGCAAGACTTCCCATGAAGTAGTGAGATCCGGAGTGCAGGATTTGATTCTTTTTCTTTCCTTTGCCATTACTCTGCCTCACCATTAAGGTGTTGAACTCAAATCATAATGCAAGTTGCTGCCATTTTGAATGATTGGTAGCAAGTTCCTCCAGTCAATAATGCTGATGCTGCCACACTTCGAGGAGAGCTTCAGAGCAGCTTTTTGAAGTATTTTCTTTGTCCTCCCTGGAACACTGGTGATTTGAAAGTTGAGCAAACAGGACCTGGCAGGGGAGATGCTTTTTGGCCACCTGGACAGTGTCCAGACGAGGAGTTTTGCCTGAATGCTTGTGGAGTTGGCTTCAAGAAGGACACCAGTGTTTGCTCAGCACTCCTCCCGTTGAATCTGGAGGAAGCAGCGGAGATGTTGCTGATGGAATTTCTTTAGCACTCTTAAATCTCATTGCTGATGTATGGTTCTGGTCCAGCTCTCTGCAGTACAGGAGTGTGGTGACAGCAACTGTCCTCTGCATGGGACTTTTGTTGACTTGCGGAGGTCTTTGTTGTCAAACACTTGCTGCTGTAGTTTTTAGGAGGCTGAGCTGGCGCAGCCGATCCAGTGTTCGATCTCCTCATCAATGGTGGTCTTTTGAGAGAGGCGGCTGTTAAAATATGGAAGTATTCAACATATTCTAGAGTTTCTCCTTCAACATATTTATGGGAGGTGGAATATTTGGCTGAACAGGCCTGGGCTGACATGCATTCAAGGACGGGCGAGCCTCTTGCATGCAGAATTGAAGACATTAAGAGTGGCTTGCAAATCCGGTACAGGATGGGCAATAACACTGCCACCATCTGCAAACTGTAGATCATGTATATCTAGCATCCAATGTATTTATGACCCCAAATGCTATTAATTTTGTTTGCAGTGTAGTTATTGTTGTAATGTAGGGAAGGGGAACAGACAATTTTCACACAGCAAGGTCCCACAAACACAGGGTAAAAGGCCAGTTAATTGGTTTTTATGTATTTGAGGGATAAATGTTGCCCAGGCTAATAGGGCTAATTCCCTCTCCTTTGAATAATACCCTGTGATCTTTTATGCACAGGGCAGACTAAATATTGGAAATATGGCACCTCTGACAATATAACGCTCCAGTAGCACATTGAAACAGGATTTTTGCCTTGGCTGCAGTTCCTGTAGAAGAAAAAGGAGCACTGATTATCTTAGTCTTATGCTGCTAAAATACTCATCTCAACTGATGTCGTGTCCAGTATCAGCATGTCCTATTCTGAACTTCAAACTAATTTTTATATTTTAAAACTGGACACCAAAAAGCTGGAAAGATGGCTGCCCAAGGGTCACCTGACTTTTTTCATGGATTGAAACCACTCTCCTAACTTGAGGGAACAAAAGAACATTCCAGACTGATGTGAATCAATGCCCTTTCCTGAAACCAATCCAAAAAGGTACCACCAAATTGTGCAGGTCATTCAAGAGCAAAGACACTGTCTCAAATCCTCAAACTGTTAAACTACAACACAGGATGTTGGAATCAACATGAAGACTACCCTTATTTGGAAAAAGAATTGGACTTGTAGAAAGTCATATGATGAGACAACCATGTTTTCTGTCTGCTTTTTAAAAATCAGTACAAGCTGTTTGTAGGCAGTTCTAGCAAAGCCATCAAACTAGCTGCAAGTTATTCAAGCAGCTAAGGTAATTAACAGCAATACCTTGTAAATGAGAGATCCTAACAGAGGAGAAGGGCTTCCTGATCTGTTCCAACTTAAAGCTCACCTGAGAACCAACCTCTTGGAAATTCAACCGCAGGAAACTTTATAGCCTGCTGAGAATTCTTCACTTTCAAGACCCTCATTTCAACTTTAAAGCATAAAAACCATCTAGGAAACTACAGGCCTGCCATGTGTGAACCAGAGATCATAAAGCAGAGACTGAGATAAATGTAAACTGTAACAGTACATTACCTTCACCTGTATCTAATCTTTGAACGTGTGGGGCAGTACATTTAATTTGGGGTAAGTGTGTGAAAATAAATAACCATTTTCAGTTTGAAACCATCAAAAGTATGCTGCTGGAATTATTTAATTGGGATACACATTCAGAGGGTAAGAAAACACACATTTTTCATTACAAAATATACAGTAAAGGAACACACATTCTGTTTGTGACAATGAATGGAGTGGAGGACTAAAAATCTGTATGAATAGCCAACTAACAGCAACAGGATTGAAGAGAGCAAAGTAGAAATGACCATAACATATCAAGCAAAGTCTGAGATAAACAAAAGTGAGGTTGAGCTCATCATCCTCCAACCCAAACTTTTCCATCATGACATCTGTGTGAGTAATTTAACCTCTATAACCTGCCTGACTAACCATTCAAAATATTTCTTGCCCTTTTGAGTAAAGATTTGCCTGATACGGTTAAGATTTATTTATTTTTGTTAGTTCTGAGTGCTCTGATCCTACTTGCTTGACTAGTTTTGCAGTAATAATCTGGGGTTACTTAATCTATGCTATTTAATATTTTGCAGTCTACCCTCCACTGCCTTTCTGGGCTTGAGTCTCTGCTTTTCTAATCTCTGCTCAGAAAGCAGTTCTACATTTGGTGCTTCTGTGGTTTGGGTTGTGGGAGCTCTGTGTCAATGCACCACTGCTCTGTTTATATTGCTAAAACCAGTTCCGTTCGCCCAGCAGCGGAATGGTAGACTTGTGTTTTCATGCTGCTGTTATGAAGTCTCTTTTGAGAGGCTCTACATTCAGATTTATGCTGTGCAAATTTAGTGTTGGTGTTTCATTGTGTTAAACTGTCTCTATTGTGGCCCGATTTTTAACTCACTGAAAACGCATTCATTTACACAGATGCACCTTTTACCCCTATAGTATATCCTGTCCTCCTTGATAATTCGGTCTGCTTTTTTGCAATAAAAGTTTTGAATTTGCCAGTAGTTTGAATTAGATTTAAGAGGACATCAATGCAACCTTATCCACTGTAGGAATTTTACACCATGCATGTTGTGCACTGTCCTGGGTAGCAGAATAATCCTTTCAGACATATAGCGTTGAACTGTTTTGATATTGGTAACCACACTGTTACGTGGTGAGTCAGTGAAGCTTTAGCATAAATTCATTAGACCCGCATGTTACAGACCTGGTTCTATATCCCAGCACTCTGCTTTTTATCTGCTTGGCCACATTATCCAGAAATTGAAAGAGCGATTTCTGTTGTTCCTCCTCCTTTTTCCAGGCCTTGAATATTAATGAACTCCAGCACTTAATTCCAAATACTTCAAATATTCAGGTATTGGCTAGGCAAATCAAGAAGTAAAAAATAAGTTGCTGAGTTTGTGTTTAAAATACCTGCAGAACAGGAGGCTCCCAAATATTTTGAGAAAAGGTTTTTTCAACTTGTTCATCAATTTCACATTTGTCTTGATGGAATTATGCCTCAATCTGATTCTCATGGGGTCTACTGAAGGATTCCCCTTTTCTCTCTTTCCCCCTTTTTCTCTCTCTTTCTTTCTCATCTCTCGATTAAACAGTAGTTTCTCTCTTGTGCTGCAGAAGGAGGAAGGGTCAGATACCATTCTTAGGACAATACAAAAACAAAAATACCTGGAAAAACTCAGCAGGTCTGGCAGCATTTGCGGAGAGCAGCACAGTTAATGTTTCGAGTCCAAATGACCCTTCAACAGAACTAAGTAAAAATAGAAGAGAAGTGAAATATAAGCTGGTTTAAGAGGGGGTGGGACAAGTAGAGCTGGATAGAGGGCCAGTGATAGGTGGAGATGACCAAAAGATGTCACAGACAAAAGGACAAAGAGGTGTTGAAGGTGGTGATATTATCTAAGGAATGTGCTAGTTAAGGGTAGAAAGCAGGACGAGCAAGGTACAGACAGCCCTAGTGGGGGTGGGGTGGGGTGAAGGAATCAAAAAAGGCTAAAAGGTAGAGATAAAACAATAGATGCATATACATTTAAAAATAATGGAAGTAGGTGGGAAAAGAAAAATCTATAAATTATTGGAAAAAAAAAAGGGGAGAATCGGAAAGGGGGTGGGGATGGAGAGAGAGTTCATGATCTAAAATTGTTGAACTCAATATTCAGTCTGGAAGGCTGTAAAGTGCCTAGTCGGAAGATGAGGTGCTGTTCCTCCAGTGTGCGTTGAGCTTCACTGGAACAATGCAGCAAGCCAAGGACGGACATGTGGGCATGAGACCATTCTTAGGAAGTGGCCCTGCAGGAATTTAAAATTTATATTTCAGAAGTTTACATCCTTTGACATTTCTGCAGTAATTTCTATTTCAGTTCATTTTTGGGTGCTGGTAGAGTGAAGCAGCAGTGATCTGGAAATGTTGCTAAATAAAGTAGGATTTGAAACAAAAACAGAATTACCTGGAAAAACTCAGCAGGTCTGGCAGCATCGGCGGAGAAGAAAAGAGTTGACGTTTCGAGTCCTCATGACCTTTCGACAGAACTTGCGTTCGAGTCCAAGAAAGAGTTGAAATATAAGCTGGTTTAAAGTGTGTGTGTGGGGGGCGGAGAGATAGAGAGACAGAGAGGTGGGGGGGGTGGGGTGTGGTTGTAGGGACAAACAAGCAGTGATAGAAGCAGATTATCAAAAGATGTCAACGACAATAGTAGGATTTGAGTTGTGGGATTTAGGCCTCCCCTTGGGGTGAATTGCAGTGAAGTACCTTGAACGAAATTTTTATTTTCCTTTTAATTATTACATATTTTTGGCTTGGCTGTCTTAAAAAATACACCATTTTCCTTTCGAAGTCCAATCTGACGTTTCTTCTGCTTTGACTGTCCTGATCTGAATGTTCAGCCCCTCCTAGCTCAGCCATGCAGTGACTCCCTGGAGCTCCACTCTGCTGTTACAACATCTGATCATTTATTAAGTATTTCCTGTGTGTTTTGCCTTCAGCACCCTTGTGAATTCCTTATGCTGATAATTTTGTTTGAAGAACATTTGACATCACCTGAATTATTCTTTGACCTTGTGTGCCCTTGTACTGTCACAATTTAGCTTGATGCAATGTTCTATGTTATTTGCTTTATATGACTATAAGATCACTTTTCAGTTATTCTCTTTGAAGATGAAAAGCTGACGTGTCTCCAGCCTTCCCCTGTCTCATCAAACAATCTTTCCCTTCCTGACAGCAAATGGACTGCAGCGGTTCAAGAAGGCGACTCACCACCACTTTCTCAAGGGCAGTTAGGGAATGGCAATAAATGCTGGCCAAGCATCGTGAAATAATATTAAAAATCTGAAATCCACAGAAACAAAATACTGGGGATGCTGGCAAATGGAAATAAAAGCAGAAAATGCTGGAAGTACTCAGCAGGTCTAGCAGCATCTATGGAGAGAAGAACAGAGTTAATGTTTCAGTTGAAATGTTAGCATCTGTGGAGAAAGAGTTGCCAGACCTGAGTACTTTAACTGAAATCAGAAGTGTGTAAAGCCTTAATTAGATGCAAGATAAAGCTGCCTTACATCGCCCCATTGGGCATTACCGGATTGGGTGCAGCATGAATTGTTCCAGATTAGCTGCTTCAGTGAACAGTGCCAGGTGAGGTTCGGAATGAATTGACTGTGAAGACTGTGAAGCCCCAGCACAGTGCTATAAACCCGATCTCAGAGTGCCTGAACTGCAGCAGTGTCTCAGTTCCACTTTCTACACCAGCCATCTCTATTGCTTGTCTAAGTGAAATCGTGGATTTGATTCCAGTTTGCACTTTTCTTTTGGTCTTGTGAGTCACTGTGCACTGTAACTGCCTGAGGCTGCTTAAGCACATCTCATGGACACTGTAGCAAAAAAGAAGCCTTTCATCTGATCAATTTGAACCGGATTCTGTGTAGGTTCCAGAGATGAAAGCACATTGTCTCGTGCACTTTATCCAATAAAGTGCTTGTATTGCAAACATTAATTAAATATTTTTCATTTTTGCAGTGAGATGGGAGCCTTGCAAAGTATATAATGCTGCAGTGATTTGGAATATAAAGTGGGAATATACGATACATAATAAGCTCTAATTGTAACACAGACAAAGACTAACTGCAGTTTTTCCAAACACTTGTACTCACTTTTCATAAAAGTAATTCCATCTTTTAATAATGTTGTATTGTACTCCAGTGCTGAGGGATTGCTGCACTTTTGGAGTTGTTGTCTTTTGGATGAAATATTAAACCAAGGCCTGTCTGCTCTCTTTTTGGGTGTATTTAAAAGATCCTGTAGCAGTATTTTGAAGAAGAGCAGGGGAATTCTCCTCAACATCCTGGCCAACATCTATCTCTCAACCAATATTTTGAAAGTGGATTATTTGGTCATTTATTGCATTACTCTTCATGGGATTTTGTGTGCAAATTGTCTGCCATGTTTCCTACAATGACTTCTTTTCAGAAGTACTTGCTGTAAAGTGGTTTGAGAGGTCTTGGGTTTGTGAAAAGGGTTATATAAATGCAAGTTTGTCTATCTTGTATGTAATGTTGTATTGTGAATTCTGTTTGGACATCTCCATCAGTGCTTAGTGTATAGCTACAAGTACACTGGTAAAATAAAGAAGTTAGTGCAGAGATCACTAATCCAGACATTGTAAAATTTGATGAGCTCAATTGTAGAACTTTGTAAGCCTGTACTTCTGTATACAGAAGTACGTTGGTGTGCCAATGGATTTATTTTAATTTGTTTTTGGACGTATTTTACTCGAACTCTACTTGCCAGGAATTGTTTTCATTACTTCCAGATGTTTTGGAATAAATTTATAACAGAATCTCAGTCATCCATGTTCCAGTTACCTGCTGGAGGTTTCAGTGGATGCAGCCTTTTCTGAGGCTCCATATTGTTACACTCTTTGATTCCTCTGATAAATGATCCTGCAGCCTTAAAAAAAAATGAATTGGAATCATTTTATTATTTGTATTGCATTTAGACATATTCTCACTGAGTATGTCACCATATCATAGCAGAAGAGCAAAACATGAGGTATTTCTATTTTGCAGTTGCATTTTTCCACTGATTTCCCCCCGCCCCTTCTAGGTATTAGCCGTGGCTCAGTTACTAGAATCCTCACTTCTGAGTCAGAGGTAGTGGGTTAAAATACATTCCAGAGACTTTTGCACAAAATGTAGGCTGACACTTCAAATGCAGTACTGAGGGATTACCACCTGGCAATGCTGACTCCTGCTGAGGTACAATTCTCTTGATGCCGATAACAATCTGCCTCACTTAGACCACCAGTGCCGACAACCTATTTAATTGTGGAGCATCATTTCTGAGCCGACCCTTTGCTCACCCTTGTTGGAAGTACCTTTCAGATGAGACCAGAATTCATGAAAGGGCCTGCTTTTTCTCATTTAGGCTGTTGTTTTTTTGTCTTTCCTTGGCAATATCATCTATTATGTTCCAAGAAAACTGCTTTCGTTAAGCAGTTTGAAAACACTCCCATTATTGTGGACTAGCACCCCACTGATAGAACAACGATAGAGTGTTAGTTCTTACTCCTGACTACTTCTTTAGAGTTTCTTCTGTTGGAAGATAGCACACTGACTGTTACAAACGGACTTGGTTCTGTATTGATGCACTTCGCTTTCATTTTTTGGCAAGTCTCTGTGTTTCTCCTGGATAAATATGAGAGTCTGAGCTAAAAGGAGGGCCAAGCCTTTGGGTCAGGATCATAATTAGCTTGCTCTCCTGATGATACTGACTCCTGTTGAGGTATAATTCTGTGAATGCAGTTAGCCTTCTGGTGTTTCCACTTGACCATTGGTATTGGTAAGCTATTTGACCACGGGGCATCACATCTTAGCAGTTCCTGTCCTCGTCCCATGACCCACACATACTTTCCAGTTGACCGGGGAATCCCTGAGCAGAATTATCTTTCTTTGAATGTTAATCAATCTTTTTCTTAACGGTTGAGTTTTTTTTAGGAGTCTATTTGTGACTTACGCTCATTTTTGTTATAATTTCAACATATAAAATAGCAAATTCAACTAATTACAATCTCTCTAGGAAGCAATGAGGATAATGCAAAAAGAGAGCCAAATAATTTGTTTGTTCAAGCAGCTACTGAAATTAGATAGAATTGACGATTGAAACATTTAATTAAAACAATCGAATTCTTAATTTGAACTCCTAACCCTGAACAACAAATTCAACATTAAAGACTTTCTTTGCTTATGATCATTTTCTTTAGTTTCTCTACTTCAGCTTACTTACATCCTGTCATGGTTCTCTGTCTGCCCCAATGGATGAATGACTACAAAAGAGCTGTGCAGATCTAGACTGACCCCCTCCTCCCCAACACAAGTATGTTACTTCATGTAGCGATGGTATGAGGGGCAGACATCCCTCAGTATCACTGAACCACATGCAATGCCAATTCATGCAGACCAGGAAGGTCCCATGACCTTTGCTACTCCTGGCTACATTGGACGTAAAGGTGCAACAGAAGGGGTCAATTTCTGTCAGAGTTTAGAGGGAAACCCGTTCTGGGTTTATACGTTTTTTTAATTCATTCACGGGATGTGGGCTTTGCTGACTGGGCCAGCATTTATTGCCCCTCCCTAGTTGCCCTTAGAAGGTGGTGGTGAGATGCCTCCTTGAACTGCTGCAGCCCATGTGGTGTTAGGAAGGGAGTTCCAGGATTTGACCCAGTGACAGTGAAGGAATGGCGATTTATTTCCAAGTTGGGATGGTGAGTGACTTGGAGGGAAACTTCCAAGTGGTGGTGTTCCCACCTATTTGCTGCCCTTGTCCTTCTAGATGGTAGTGGTTGTGGGTTTGGAAGGTGTGAAGGAACCTTGGTGAATTCCTGTAGTGCATCTTGTAAATGGTACACACTGCTGCTACTGTGCATCGGTGGTGGAGGGAGTGAATGTTTGTGGATGTGGTGCCAATTAAGCGGTTGCTTTGACCTGAACGGTGTCAAGTTTCTTGAGTGTTTTGGGAGCTGCACTCATCCAGGCAAGTGGAGATTATTCCATCACATTCCTGATTTGTGCCTTGTAGATGGTGGACAGGCTTTGGGGAGTAAGGAGGTGGGTTACTCGTCACAGGATTCCTAGCCTCTGACCTCCTCTTGTAACCACAGTATTTATATGGCTAGTCCAGTTCAGTTTCTGGTCAATGGTAGCCCCAGGATGTTGTTAGTGGGGGATTCAGGGATAGTAATGCTATTAAATGTGGAGTGGCAATGATTAGATTCTCTCTTGTTGGAGGTGGTCATTGCCTGGCACTTGTGAGGCACAAATGTTACTTGCCACTTGTCAGCTCAAGCCTGGATATTGTCCAGGTCTTGCTGCATTTGGACATGGACTGCTTCAATATCTGAGGAGTCGCGAATGGTGCTGAACATTATACAATCATCAGTGAACATCCCCACTTCTAACCTTATGATGGAAGGAAGGTCATTGATGAAGCTGCTGAAGATGGTTGGGCTGAGGACACTATCCTGAGGAACTCCTGCAGTGATATCCTGAAGCTGAGATGGCTGACCTCCAGCAACCACAGCCATCTTCCTTTGTGCTAGGTATGACTCCAACCAGCATAGAGTTTCCCCCCTGATTCCCATTGACTCCAGTTTTGCCAGGGGTCCTTGATGCTAAGCTCTGTCAAATGCAGCCTGATGTCAAGGGTAGTCACTCTCGCCTCACCTCGGAGTTCAGCTCTGTTGTCCATGTTTGAACCAAGGTCAGGAGATGAGGGGCCCTGGCGGAACCCAAACTGGGCATCAGTGAGCAGGTTATTGCTAAGCAAGTGCCGCTTATTAGCACTGTTGATGACTCCTTCCATTACTTTACTGATTATCGAGAGTAGACTGATGGGGCGGTAATTGGCTGGGTTGGATTTGTCCTTTTTATCTGCAGGACATACCTGGGCGCAGCACATTCTGGAGCACAAGTCTTCAGTACTATTGCTGGGATATTGTCAGGGCCCATAGCTTTTGCAGTATCCAGTACCTTTAACCATTTCTTGATATCACGTGGAGTGACAAAATTGGCTGAAGACTGGCATCTGTGATGCTGGGGACCTCTGGAGGAGGCCAAGATGGATCATCCACTCAGTACTTCTGGCTGAAGATTGTAGCAAATGCTTCAGCGTTATGTTTTGCACTGATGTGCTGGGCTTCCCCATCATTGAGGATGGGGATATTTGTGGAGCTGCTTCCTCCTGTGAGTTGTTCAATTGTCCACCACTATTCATGATTGGATGTGGCAGGACTGCAGAGCTTAGATTTGATCCTTTTGATTGCGTGCCAATTAGCATAAGCACTTGCTGCTTATGCTAATTGGCACGCAAATCTCCTATGTTGGAAAGTGAGTGTGACAGAACAAGCTGGCTATGAACATAATCAAGCTCAGTTGTACTGACCTCCATTGTCGAATATTCCGTGAATCGTGACTATTTGAGTAAGGTACCAGAGGGCAGCAGCAGTGACCTTTTTCACTTGGAGTCACCACCTTCCAGAGAGAAGGGAAGGAAATTTGGTCAGGATGGAGGGGGAGTGAAAATATGGATTAGATCAGTAACTTGCCATGTGCAAATTGCAGACATCTGTTTCTTTTTCCAACATTTTATATTAGATCATTAATTTCTTAAACTTTGCCCAATAGCTCCTGGTGGGCATTAGCTACACATTCCCTTCTCATGGCAGTGTTACTTTCTTTGGTGTGGGAGTGCCCTGGATCACTGGAGACCCTGTGTTGCTTCGAGGCTCAGCTGAGGGCCTTGACTCAACAGCGTGAAGGTGGTCCTGGAGTTTCCAGTGTTGGACCCCCTGAAGCACATCTTAAAGATATAAGCATTGGTTGAACAGGATTCTATACATTGAGCTTTGGAAATTTTGTTTAGAACTGTTTTATATTGACTAAATGCCCTATGTGGTTGCTCCACAGAAAATGTGGTCTGTGCTGCAAGGGTTAAGTTAGTTACCAGAACACTGGCCTTAACACTTGGCAGTAAATTTTGCTCTAGTTTCTGAAGTTGATGCATGTACAATGTGGGTGTCAGTTGAGGATTGGTCCATTAAACCACCAATGGAAGCTACCACTTTGAATGAAAAGCCAACCCATTAGTTTGGGAGTTAGCGGCACTTGTACGTATTTTTTGGCCAAGTCTCCCTGCTGGCTGTAATCAAATGGATTTACATGCATTCCATAACAGTTAGCATATCCTGGTGAACAAAATCAGTAATTTCAAGCTCCTCTAAACCTGATGTGACATTAAGTGTATACCATTTGATGTCTATCACCTCCCAAATCCATTCAACTCCATATTTGAAACTCTTCAAGCTGGTTTCTGTCCTTGCCTTAATATTGAACCAGCCCCGATCAAGGTCACGGGATTTAATTTGTGAATGTGATTGTGGAACATTTTTCCTCCTCCACCTACAAGTAACCTTTGACCATACCTCCAATACCTCTCCTCTGTTGCCCACCTTAAGGCAGCCCTTGCTTGATTACACTCTTACCATACAGTTGTAGCATTCCCAGCAATAACTTCTCTTCTGTCTGCCCATGTTTTTCCTTTTGCTCTTGTGTCCAGTTAAATATTCATATTTTAGAAAGTTGAGCTCATGACAGTTGGCTTAGTTTGAACTTTCATTAATATATTAGTGATCGTTTCCAGCAGAGAATGTTTAGCAGCTGAAGACTGAGTCCTGACGATGAATGTTAAGTTATGTGCGTAATGTTTCGGGACTTCTATTCTATTGAAAACCTTTTTGGGAAATGTTTTCTGCCTTTCTTGAAGGAAGACATTCAATCATACAGTGACTGTGCTTGTGACTTTGGTTCCTCTCTTACATGCCGACAACAGTGTGATTGTTCCTGTGTAGTGTTGAAAAACCGTCCAGGTCGAATTCCTCCTGGCTTTCACTGAACTGGATGAATATGTTACTGCAGAGATCAGTTTGTGCTTCTTGAAAGGTTTATGCCGGAGGGTTCTGTTCTAATGCCAGCTGTCCAGCAAAGTGCTGATGGATCTTTGTCATTTTGTCTTCCGCCTTTTCTAGTCTGCTTTCCAAAACAACCTTTAGAAATGCTTCTCTTTAATTCCAGTCTGCATGGCACAGTTCATCAATGATTTAGTCTTTCCTACTTGTAGAAGCTTTGAATTGAGCAGTCATGGTGTCTGATGCATTTTTCCGAATTGGTGGGCATTGTATATTTAACAGAAAAGCTCTATTTTAAAAGTCTTAACCTGTTTAATACTCTTGTATTAATATGTGGTATGTTCAAACCAAAGCATTTCTTTTGAATTAGTGAGCTTTTAAAGGTTAGTTTAAGATCACCAGTTGACGTGTTACTGATTTGTCCTGCCTGAATCTGAAAGAAATTTGCAGATTGGGTCAAGTGTGAGACTGATACACAGATTAAACATTGATTCCATTACTATTTAGTAGGAAGGGTTCTCTGCCTGTTCCTGATGTTATTTCACTGGTTTTAAATTACCCAAAAGCTGCCAGCAAGTCCATGAAAATTCTTCTTTTGTTCTATTCCTACCCCACTCCCTCTTTTACTTAAAACTTATTACATTTATTAATTTTCGCAGTTCTGATGAATGGTCATCAAACTGAAATGTTAATTCTGCTTCTCTCTCCACAGGTATTTCTAAATCTGCTGAGTGTTTCCAACATTTTGTTTTTATTAGCCATTACTCATGTGCTAGTCTAGAGTGAGTCAGCAGACTGCTTATCACAGAAGAGAGTGGTATGCCAATGGCATGCCTGCTCTCTGGATATGCTTATGGCTCACTGTACCTGGTGGTGTGGTGATATCAGTATTGATAAATAAGCACTAGTTAAGGCTGGGGAGTTTTTCCTGTTCCTGCAGTTGCACCTGGACAATGGGATTGCCTGACTGCTGTGAATGTATAAAATTGTATAAAACACCAGTGAGGCCACAACTGGAATATTGAGTGCAGTTCTGGTCACCACATTACAGGAAGAATGTAATAGCTCTGGAGAAAGTACAGAGGAGGTTTACAAGAATGTTGCCAGTGTTAGGAAAGTGTAGCTACGAGAAGAAATTGGATAGGTTGGGGTTATTTTCCTTAGAACAAAGAAGGCTGAGAGGTGATTTGATTGAGGTGTACAAAATTATGAGGGGAATAGATAGAGTGAACAGGATAAAATTGTTTCCCTTGATGGAGAATTCTAGAACCAGGGGACATAGATTCAAGATAAGTGGCAGAAGGTGTAGGGGGGACATGAGGAAGAACTTTTTTTACACAGAGGGTAGTGGGTGTCTGGAATTTGCTGCCTAAGTTGGTGGTAGAGTCAGAAACTCTCAACTCTTTTTAAAAAGTACCTGGATCTGCACCTTAAGCACTGTAAACTGCAGGGTTATGGGCCGGGTGCAGGAAGGTGGGATTAGAAAGGGCACCTGGGTGTCCTCAGGCTGGCATGGACAAGATGGGCCGAATGGCCTCCTTCTGTGCTGTAACTTTTCTATGGTTCTAAAACCGAGAAATCTGGTGGTGGCATGGTAATGTCACCTGGACTAGTAATCCAGAGGCCCAAGCTAATACTCTGGGGACACAGGTTCGAATTCCACCCTGGCAGCTGGTGGATTCAAACTCAATTAATAAAGCTGGAACTAAAAGCTAGTCTTGGTAATAGTAACCATGAAACCATTGTTGTAAAAAACCCACCTGGTTCACTGCTGTCCTTTAGGGAAGGAAATCTGCTGCCCTTACCTGGTCTGGCCTACATGTGATTCCAGACCCACAGCCATAAGGTTGACTCTTAAATGCCCTCTGAAATGACCTAGCAAGCCACTCCATTATATGAAACCGTTACAAAGCCTACAAAAAGGAATGCAACCTGATCGATCACCCAGCATTGACCTAGGCACTGGGAATGACAATAGCACATCCTGTCAACCCTGCAAAGTCCTCCTTATTAACATCTGGGGGCCAAAATTGGGAGAGCTGTCCCATAGGCTAGTGAAGAAACAGCTTGATATAGTCATACTCATGGAATCATACCTTACAGGCAATGTCTCAGACAGCACCATCATCATCCCTAGGCCAGAGGTGGGGGCATAGTAGTAGTATACGGTTGGGAGTGAGTTGTCCTGGGAGTTCTCCACATCAGCTCTCAACGTCGACACTGGACCTCCATTGAAGTCTCTTGGCATCAGGTCAAACATGGGCAAGGAAACCCCCTGCTGATTACCACCTACCACTCCCCCTCAGCTGGTAAATTGGCGCTGCTCCATGTTGAGCACCACTTGGAGGAAACATTGAGGGTGGCAAGGGCAGAATGTACTTTGGGTGGGTGACTTTAATGTCCATCACCGCCACTACTGACTGATTTGGTTGAGTCCTAAAGACATTGCTGCTAGACTGGGTCTGTGGCAGATGGTGAGGGAACCAAAAAGAGGGAAAAACCTACTTGACCTTGTCCTCACCAATCTACCTGCTCAAATGTAGGAGTTGCTACTGTACAGTTCTTGTGGAGACAAAGTCCTGCCTTCACATTGAGGATAGAGGGTATGACAGTACCACTGTGTCACATGGGATAGATTTCAAACAGATATAACAACTCAAAATTGGGCATCTGTGAAGTACAGCGGCCGATTAGCAAGAGCAGAATTGTATATTGCGGAAAACAAAAGCTCATATAGCGGTAACGTAATGGCATGGATAGAAGATTAGCTGGCTAACAGGAAGCAGAGAGTAGGCATAAATGGGTCTTTTTCAGGTTGGAAAGATGTAACAGGTGGTGGGCCACAGGGATCATTGCTGGGACCTTAACTGTTTACAATTTATATAAATTACTTGGATGAAGGGATGGGCAGGATGGTTGCCAAGTTTGCTGATGGCACAAATAGGTAGGGAAGTAGGTTGTGAAGAGGACATAAGGAGACTACAAAAAGATAGGTTAAGCGAGTGGGCAGAGATCTGCAAATGGAGCATAATGTGAGAAAATGTGAAATTGTCCATTTTTTGTCAGGAAGCATAGAAGAGAAGCATATAATTTAAATGGTGAGAGATTGCAGAGCTCTGAGATGCAGAGAGATCTGGGTGTCCTAGTGCATGAACTGCAAAAGGCTGGTATGCAAGTACAGCAAGTAATTAGGAAAGAATGTTACCATTTATTGCGAGGGGAATTGATTACAAAAGCAGGGAGGTTCTGTTTCAGTTATACAGAGCACTAGTGAGATCACACTTGCAGTACTGTGTACAGTATTGGTCACCTTATTTAGGGAAGGATGTAACTGTGTTGGAAGCAGTTCAGATAAGGTTTACTAGACTAATACCTGGAATGGGCAGTTTGCCTTGAGGAAAGGTTGGACAGGCTAGGCTTGTATCTGCTGGAGTTTAGAAGAGTAAGAGGCGACTTGATTGAAACATTTAAGATCCCGTGGGGTCTTGACAGGGAGGAAGTGGAGAGGATGTTTCCTATTGTGGGAGAATCTATGAACTAGGGGTCAGTGTTTAAAAATCAGGGATCGCCCATTTAACACACAGATGAGGCAACATTTTCCTGAGGGTCATGAGCCTTTGGAACTCTTTCTGAAAAGACAGTGAGGTCTTTGAATGTTTTTAAGGTAGAGGTGGATAAATACCAGCATTCACAGTATTTTGTTTTTATCTAAGTGGATAGATTCTTGGTAAACAAGGGGGTGATAGGTTATCAGTGGTAGGTGGGATGCAGATTTGAGGTTACTATCAGATCATCCATGATCTTATTAAATGGCGGAGCTGGCTCAGGGGTCCAAATGGCTGCCTCCTGCTCTTTATCTGAAACGACAATCTATAAACTCATGACATGGCATATCCCCCATTTTTCCATTACCATCAAACCAAGGGATCAACCCTGGTTCAAAGAGGAGTGCATGAGGGCATGCCAGGAGCAGCACCAGACATTCCAAAATATGAAGTGTCAACCTGGTGAAGCTACAACACAGGACTACTTGCGTACCAGACAGTGGAAGCAGCATGCTGTGATCACACAACCAACGGATCAAGCCTAAGCTCTGCAGTCCTGCCATTTCCCTGTCATGAATACTCGTGGACAATCAAACAACCAACTGGAGCAAGAGGCTCTACAGATATCCCTGTCCTCAATGATGGGGAAGCCCAGTATATCTGTGCAAAAGACAAGGCATTTGCAACAATCTTCAGCCAGAAGAGTAGAGTGGATGATCCATCTTGGCCTCCAGAGGTCCTCCAGCATCACAGATGCCAGTCTTCAGCCAATTTGATTCACTCCATGTGATATCAAGAAATGGCTGAAGGCAATGGATAATGCAAAGGCTATAGGCCCTGACTACATTTCAGCAGTAGTACTGAAGACTTGTGCTCCAGAACTAGCTGTGCCCCTTGCTGTTCCAGTGCAGCACTGGCATCTAGCCCACAATGTTTAAAATTGCCCAGGTATTTCCTGTCCACAAAAAGCAGGACAAGTCTTCAGCAAAGTGATGGAAGGGGCCGTCGACACTGCTATCAAGCGGCACTTACTTAGCTATAACCTTTTCACTGTCACTCAGTTTGGGTTCCTCAAGGGCCACTCAGCTCCTGATCTCTTTACAGCCTTGGTCCAAACATGGACAAAAGGGATGAATTCTGAGCTGAGGATGGCAGCCCTTGACATCAAGGCATGGTGTGACTGAGGGTGGCATTAAGAAACCCTAGCAAAACTGGAGTCAATGGGAATCTGGGGGAAAACTCTCCACTGCTTGGAATCATACCTACCACAAAGGAAGATGGTTGTGGTTGTTTGAAATCAATCATCTCAGTCCCAGGACATCAATGCAGATGTTGCTCAGGGTAGTGTCCTCAGCCCAACCATCTTTGGCTGCTCTGACAATGATCTTCCCTCCATCATAAAGTCAGAAGTAGGGACGTTCACTGCACAATGTTCATTATTTACAACTCCTCAGATACTGAAGCAGTCAGTGTCCATATGCAGGAAGACCAGGGCAATATTCAGGCTTGGGCTGACATGTGGCAAGTAAGATTTATGCCACACGAGTGCTAGGCAATGACCATCTCCAACAAAGGAGAATCCAACCATCTTCCCTTGACACTCAATGGCATTAACATCACTGAATCTGCCACTATCAACATCCTGGGGGTTACCATTGACCAGAAACTAAAATGGACCAGCCATATAAGTACTGTGGCTACAAGAGCAGGTAAGAGGTTGGAATCTTCCAGCGAGTAACTTACCCCCTGACTCCCCAAAGCCTGTCCACCATCTATGAGGCACGAGTTAGGAGTACTATCCACTTGCCTGAATGAGTGCAGCTCTAACAGCACTTATATCCTGGATGGCATCCAGCTTTTTAAAGCAGCCTGCTTAATTGGCGCCCCTTCCACCACCAAGTACAGTGGCAGCAGTGTGAACCATGTATAAGATGCACTGCAGAAAAGGATTAAGGCATCTTCCGATCCCATGACCTCTACTACCTAGAAGGACAAGAGCAGCAGATGCATGGGAACAACACCACCACTACCACCTGCAAGTTGCCCTCCAAGCCACACACCATTCTGACTTGGAATATGTTACTGTTCCTTCACTGTCGCTGGGTGAAAATCCTGTAGCTGCCTTCCTAACAGCACTGTGGGTGTACCTACACCACTAGGACTGCAGCAGTTCAAGAAGGCGGCTCTTTTTGAGGGCAGTAAGGAATGGGAAATAAATGCTGATCTAGCCAGTGATGCTCACATCTTGGAAAGAATATAAAAAATAGCCCAGCTGGGAGGAACATATCTTCAGCCTTGGCTCACATGCTAACACAGTCCCTTCTGATTTTGAACCTGATGGGTTTGAGTTACACTTCAGAGACTTGAACATATCAACCAGGCTAGCATTTCAGTGCAGTACTGAGGGAGTGTGGCACTGTTGGAAATCACGTGCTTGGATTGGATGAAATATTAAATTGAGGCTCCATTGTAGGTGCCCAGAATAGATACCTTGACATTATTTCAAAGAAAAGCAGGGGCTATCTCCCTCCTGTCCTGGCCAACATATATTCCTTAGCTGATCTGATATTTATTATTTCTGTGAAAATTGCTGTTTCCTACATTACAGCAGTGACTACACCTTTTTAAAGCCCTTCTTGGGGCATTTTAAGGTCTTGAAAGGCATATATCAGAGCAACTTCTCTCCTTTTATGTACCACTAATAGTGCCTGCATAATACAAGGCTGATGAATTTAATTGGGTGGGTTGCCTTTGGGGGTGTATGCTCCCCCCTGTCCAGTTTTCCTGGGTTCCCTGTTCCTAGATGAGCCATTGGCCAATGAACAGGGACAGTAAAATTTGCCCCCCTCTGCTGTCCATTTGCCCTGTACATCGATGTTCATGTGAGCTGGTAATCCCAGTCCACTCATGTGTTAATATAAATGACCACTACAATTGTAAGTTTTCAGACGAGGCCACTGAGAAAGTGGAGCGGGGGTTAACAGTTCATGTGTTTATATAGTGAGGGCATCAAGTCTCTGTGTGCTGCCTGTGAAGGTGGTGATTGTGGATGGCCCCTTAATGACCTGCTCAATCAAATGGAGCTTGCTTTTATTTATGGATTCCCTTCATTCAAAGTGTCAGGTTGATGTGATGCTCTATTCAGACTCTGATGCTGCTGTTTTCCCCTCGAGTGAGCTAGGGGCTGATGCGAGTCGCAAGTGCAATCTGAAATGGTTTATCCATAAATCCAGGACTTTCATAAAAAATATAGCCTTCAGATAGGTGATGAACTGGTGGAGGCACAATCTCTTTTGAACTGCAAATAAACGAACTTATTTTATCCTGAGCTTTCATCACCATAGTTGCCAAATTTGGGCATATTCCTGCAGATTTTATCATTTTACCCCCACCCCCCCACCTCTCTAACCACCCTGGGCAGATAAGCATCCTTTTTCTTCATCTCCAATACTTTTTATAATGAAATCAATTGTTCATAAAAACTCTTCCTTTTTAAACACTCCTATGATTTTTGTCCTCAGTTACTCATAGTATGCTGGAGATTAATCTTTAATTCCTGAAGAATCCAGGACAACCCTGGAAAATTGGCAACTCTACCACTCTCCTTCCCCTCTTGGGATGCAAATACAACATCTAGATCTGAAATTCCACATTTAAAGAACAGGCGGCTGCCTCCTTTTCCCCATAATTAACAGCTGCTGCTGACCGCTATCTAGTGACTCCTTGGAAAGTTCAATTATGTGGATGTCAGTTGAGAAGTGTTGAGCCTGACTGATGTTGCCCGAGGGTCAATAACTGCCCAACACATTCAGTCTAGGCAAATATGAAGATTCACTATTTGGGCACAGTCCTGGATGGTCAGCTACTTCAAGGGAAGGGTGATGTGTTAGTGAAGTAATGGGTTGGATTTTACCCCCTGCTGACTGGTTTGAAAGCGGGGCTGGGGAGTGGGTGCTCGTTAAATCCAGTGGAAGGTCTACCTGCCTGTCCCTACCCCCACCACAATTATAGCAGAGGTGAGGGTGGCATTGGGTGTCTGGCCTGCACCAGTTGAGGTCCTTAAGTGGGCATTACTCGCCCACTTAAAGGCTCCCAAGTCACCACTGGATTTTAACTGCTGCAGCAGCAGGAGAGCCCCACACCAAGCACCCAGCCTGTAGATTTCCCTGCGCAGGCTGCTGACAGGCAGGGCCCATCAGAGGACACTTTCTCAAAGGTGTTCCTTCCTCGGCTACCCTGCAGTGCTCCCCCCCACCTCGGCCATAGCCTGTCGAACCCCAGTTCTTCGTGCTCCTTACCAGAGCCTATCAGCTTTACACTTGGCAAGAACCCCAGACACATACCCAAATACTGATCCAACACCACACATTGTCCTAAACTGCTTGGAAAGCTATCGGCCTCTGAGTAGCTGGTAGCTTCCTGATCCTGAAGAGTGGAAGTCCCACCTCAGGTCTATTAATTGCCAATTGCCTGTTTAAATGGCTGCAGGGCAGCTGATGTTCCCCTTGGTGGGTTCTCCCTGCAAACCACTCCCCCCCACCCCCCCTGACTGAGGGGGAATCTAGTCTCTCATATAATTCAAACCAATATTTTATTTATTCACCAGTGATCAATTCATCTCAGCAGATGCTAACTCCTGGTTGCCATCTACAGAAGAGAAGTAAGTTTTGGCCTTTTCCTGTATCCTAATCCCAATGTTGTTTATTACACAATCTGCAATTGCAGGTAACAATTCATCTGCAGGTAACAAATGCACTAAATGTAGATATCTATCTCCTGTATTAATGCTGCTGGGTTTCTCCAGGGTAAGGCATTAGATGTTGGGTTGCATAAATGGCAAAAATATTTTGAATATGATAATTTTAAGGACAAGTTGGATATTTTTTATTGTAAGGTATGGCCATTCTTGGTGTTAAGTACAATTTCAACCTTTTAGTTTGAAGGGGACCTGAAAAGTTAATGGGGACACATTACAATAGCAATCGCCAGGCATGCATTTATATACACTCTTCATATCCGCAGGGCATCTGAAGTGCTTTACAGCCAGTGAATTATTTTTAACATATAATCGCTATTCTCGTGTTGGAAACACGGCAACCAATTTAGCCACAAATATGGTGATGACCAGATGATCTGTTTTAGTGATGTTAGTTGAGAGATTAATATTGACCAGGGCATTGGGGCAAGCTCCCCTGATCATCACTGAATAGCTCCATGCGGTCTTTTGCAGCTACCTGAGAGGACAGACTGGGCCTCATCCAAAAGATGCCACCTTTTGACAGTGCAGTACTTGCATTGGACTGCTAGTTTAGATTTTGTATTCGTGTCTCTGGAGTGGGGCTTGAACCCAAGATTCTGGCTGATTCAAGAGGTGTGAGAAATGTAGCATAAAGGGTTAATGAAATATGTAAATATATAGGCTACATCATCATTGATGTAAGATCACATGACAGAATATAGAGAGAGAGAGTTGTATGAAGAGCCTTGTGCTGTATTTGCTAACAGCAGTGCTTCCAGCATTATCTGTCAGTCCAGAACCATGACTACCATATCTAAGACCCACAACCGCAACAACAACAATAACAGATGGTGGCAGCAGAAAAACACAAGAAAAGGACCAACAAGTGAAGAGTCCAGAAATTTGAAGCAGCAAGAGAAACAACTGCAGGACAAGGACATTGCAGGAAAATCTTCAACCGAACTCCAGAAAAGATGACAGTAGAAGGAAACCATGGAGAAGATCCTGCCTTTACTAAGGTGCTTTGACCATGTGGAAGGCCCTGATCAAGCCAAGGAGTGCAGAGCTGGCATTGCAGGTTTTCCAGGTACAGAACAGCATCGGGACCAGCAGAGAAGACTAGCAAGGAGCAGCTCAGCACCTTACTCTGTGCCATAGGCAGTAGTGCAGATGACATAAAAACATGGTGACATATGAAGAGGTTATTAAAGTCTTTCATACTTATTTTAGTCTTTGGAAAAACAATTTAATAGGCATACTGAAAGACCGGTAGAGAACATAGATTCTTTTACAGAACAGCTATACCGATTAGCAGAAAATTGTTAAAAGGGACCCCTGAAAGACTAATTAATTTAGGATTGCATTATTGTGGGAGTCTTAGAAGAGACACTATTGGATTTTTTTGCAGTTGAGGGAAGGCTTGCTTTCTGTACAGCTTTCAATTGAATCAAGGCAGGCAGAAGAGAGAAAGCAAAGCAAAACTTTTATTCAAGGCGAAAAATAAGTCTTGTAGGGAAAACCGGCTTATACAGTCTAGTTTAAAGCGCACAAATATTGGATCAAATTCGAAACAGAGAACGAGAGGTCATTAGTTGGCGTCCTCATTGTGGCAGCAGGAGGCTGCATCGGAGCAAAGAATGCCCTGCTAAAAATGCGGAATGCCATTCCTGCAAGAAGAGAGGCCATTGGCTCTTAACAAAACAGTTAAAGTAGAAACAGCTAAGACCAGGTACCATTCTGGAAATTGAAGACGTACAAGAAATTGAAGATATTCAAGAAGATGAAGAAGAAAGTGACAGAAGTACTATTCTTGGGGGCAATTACAGGGTCAAGTTGGAGTGCAGATATTACGGTCAGCAGACATATAACAAGCTTCAAATTAGACACTGGAGCAGGAGTTTCAGTTCTTTCAGATACAAAAGTGATTAAAACCAGAATTCCTCCAGACATTGACTATAAGACTCCAAAGTCCACAAAACTCAAGGGACAGTTGACTGCTAAACTGCAGCACAAAGGAAGAGAATTCACAAACTTTGTGATCTGCAATCATGATTGTTCACTTCGGTAGAAAAGCTTGTACAGATCTACAACTCCTCTTTAAAGGAGATTAATTGCAGGACCTTGAGGAAACTAAACAGAAGATCTCCCTCAAACAGTAGCTGAAGGAACCGGACATACTTGAGCAAGGAAAACAACTAGCCCAAGACCAAGCAAAGTTGGTATCAGAAATGAACAAATGTAAAGCTTGCGCAAGGAATTAGGCTCTGCTAAGAAAAAAGTTGATTAGTGTAGAGACCCTACATTCATGTACAACAGATGAGGTTGCTAATGTAAAGCACGAACTGGAGAGGACGTTGGAGTGTTGGTCACAAAGTAGGACATTTTCTTGAAATGTCTAAATGATAAGCTAATGCAGCAATTCAAGCAAATTCAACAATGACAGATCTTTAGTTAATCATTCATCTTGATGAATGTCTGATACTTGAAGTCTCTAAGTATCATGAAAAACACCTTGAACAGGAAAAGGAAATGCCAATGAATCAAAGTTGGTTGAATGCAAAATTAAAAACCAAGACTGACTAACCACTGGAACTTTGTTATGAAAAGAGCAATGAAATTTGTGACCTTCCATGCAATCCGGAGAGCAAATATCATGCAAATCCAACCAGAAATTACAACCATCACCTAGAGCAAAAAGAACCACTGATTATATCATCATTCCATCCGGACCTTGGAAAAGTCACGGAATGGGACAAAGACAGAGAATTTGGGAAAAACTGTGGAATAATCTAGAGTATTTATTGGAATCAGAGACTGTTGGGAGGGAGGGTGGAGTCTTAGATGTAGTGTAAATGGTTAATGCTAAATATATAAATGGTAGATTGGGGAACTTCACTAAAATGTGGATAGGCAGTAGTGAATATTTGAGGAATGAATGCATGTATTGCAACTGTTATATATTCCTTTTTGGCACAGAAACCATGGCTAACAAAAGGAATTAAGGATAAAGAGGAGTCATATAAAGTTGCTAGAAAAAGTAGCAAGCCTGAGGATTGGGAGCAGTTTAGAATTCAGTAAAGGAGGACCAAGAGATTGTTAAGAGAGAAAAAATAGAGCACGAGAGTAAACTTGCAAGAAATGTAAAAGCAGACTGTAAAAGTTTCTGTAAGTATGTAAAAAGAAAAAGAGTACTCAAGGCAAATGTAGGTCCCTTACAGTACGAAACAGAATTTATAATGGAGAAATGGCAGGGCAATTAAATAACTACTTTAGTTCTGTCTTCACGGAAGAAGACATAACTCCCAGAAATGCTAGGGAACCAAGGGTCTAGTGAGAAGGAGGAATTAAAGGAAGTTTAGCATCAGTTTAAAAAAAAAAATTGCTGGAGAAATTAATGGAACTGAAAACTGATAAATCCCCAGGGCCTGATAATCTATATCCCAGGGTGCGAAGGGAGGTGGCCATGGAAATAGTGGATCCAATGGTTGTCATCTTTCAAAATTCTGTCGATTCTGAAACAGTCCTGGCAGATTGGAGGGTGGCAAACATAACCCCACTTCCTTTTTAAAAAAAGGAAGGAGGGAGAAAACACGGAATAGCAGACTGGTTAGGGAAAATGCTAGAGCATTACAAAAGATGTGATAAAAGGACACTTAGAAAATATCAGCGACATTAGACAAAGTCAACATGGATTTTTGAAAGGAAAATCTAGTTTGACAAACCTACTAGGGAGTTCTGTGAGGACTACTAGTAGAATAGATAGAACCAGTGGATGTGGTGTATTTAAGTTTCAGAAAGCTTTTGATGAGCGGTTAGTGTGAAAAATTAAAGCATACAGAATTGGGGATAATATATTGGCATAGATTGAGAGTTGGTTATCAGGTAGGAAGCAGAGGGTAGGAATAAATGGGTCATTTAGTGGGGTAATGCAGAGACCAGTGCTTGGGTCCCAGCTATTCACAATATATATCAATGATTTGGATGAGGGAACCAAATGTAATATTTCCAAGTTTTCTGGCAGCTCAGAACTAAGTGGGAATGTGAGTGGTAAAGAGGCTTCAAGACAATTTAAACAAGTGTTTGGGCAAATACATGGCAGATGCAGTATAAGGTGGATAAGTGTGAAGTTTTCCACTTCGGTAGGAAAAGCAGAATGGCAGGGCATTATGTAAATGGTGATAGATTGGGAAATGTTGATGTACACTTCTGCACCAGTCACTGAAAGCAAGCATGCAAGTGCAGCAAGCAATTAAGAAGGCAAATAGTATGTTGGTCTTCATTGCAAGAGGATTTGAGTACAGGAGCAAGGATGTCTTGCTGTAGCCGTACAGGGTATTGGTGAGATCACGCCTGGAGTATTGTGAGCAGTTTTGGTCTCCTTACCTAAGAAAGGATATACTTGCCAAAGAGGGAGTGCAGCAGAGGTTCAACAGACTGACTCCTGGGATGGCAGGATTGTCCTGTGAGGAGAGATTGGGTCAAGTAGGTGAGTATCGACCAGAGTTTAGAAGTGAGAGGGGATTTCATTGAAATGTATAAAATTCTGACAGGGCTGGACAGACTGAATCCAGGCATGATGTTTCCCCTGACTGTGTCGGGGGGTGGGGGGAAGGAGGAGGAGGGGTCGGGCCATTTATAACTGAGATGAGGAGATATTTCTTCACTAGGTGGTGAACCTGTGGAATTCACTGCCACCGGAGGCTGTGGAGGTCAAGTCACTGAATATATTTAAGAAGGAAATAGATTTCTAGACACTAAAGACTCCAAGGAGTATGGGGAGAGTGGTAATATGGTGTTGAGATAAAGGATCAGCCATGATCATATTGAATGGCGGAGCATGCACGAAGAGCCAAATGTCCTACTCCTCCTGTTTTCTCTTTTGCGATATAGTCTACATCAGTGATGTAAGATCACGAGACAACAGCATAGAGAGAGAGAGAGTTCTATGTAGAGCCATGCACTGAGTCTATATTGTAAATAATGTAATGTTCAATAAAAAATAGTTTGCTAACAGCATTGCCTCCAGTATTATCCACAACTATCACATCTAAGACCCACAACAGCAACAAAAACAGAATAATCACCGACTAACTACTATAAACCATGTCTGCAAACTGTTCCCTGGGGGTCTGAACCATCTTTTTACAAAAAATAGTTGCGGTGCTGAAAACTGTCTGCAGCAGACTTGGGAAAATCGGTAAGTGACAGGTTCAGCAGTTCCTTGTGAAAGAGGTAGGAGGAAAGCTGTCATTTTCCTCAACCCCACTTGGCAAAGAATTTCCCTTTTGCCTTTCAGAACATTCTATGTGTATTCCTTTTTGAAAACTCAATGCTCATGCAATAGGCCCTTTTTCAGAGACTTCAAATGTGAATCTTCATTTTCAGTGTCTGTCGTTTTGGAGTTTGCTGGTGGCTCAGTGTGCACTGCACCATACGGATTAGAGAAGTCCCAAGAGTTGATCTCTGCCACAAGAAAGGACCATAAGAGTCTAATATTGTGTGGGCTATTTTGATGCCACCTTTGGTAGAACAGTTTACGTTATTTTCAACACATCAATAACAGTAGTGTTTAGAAGGCTACTAGTGCCTGCTGAGCCATATCCAGAGTGAAGAGAGCTAGGGAAGAAGGATTAGAGAAAACTCTAGGAACTGAGGAGCTGTCTAATTTTGGTGACTATAGATACTGAATTGGAGCTTTTGAAACAAATGTATGCTCTTCGGGATGCTCTGGTACCAGTTACTAGAACAGGATTTTATTCTTGACATTTTGATGTCACCATCGGGTTAATGTGAGTGACTGGAATGCTTCTATATTTTATGTTGCTGCTGCTCTTAATAAGGCAGCTGTCTTGAAGCTGGTGTGCAAGAGCACAGGTGCATTGCTTGGCTGATCACAGATCAGGGAATGAGGTGTATCAGTGGCTCAAAGCAGATCAATAGTGGCAATAAATAAAATGTGGATCACTAGGACGAAAGCTGCAGCAGCTTGAACATGCTATCTGGCACGATACTCAAAACATCACCAATACATGAGGTGCAACTCTTAAGCAATTTCTTTTTTTAATGGGAAAAAAATCAGGAAAATGCAGAGAAATATCTCTCATTGACCCCAGGATGGCTTAATTGACCTTTAACGTTATTGATATTGGATCCTGTAACCTTCAAGGAACAGGCCAAGTTCTATATGACTGCATCTTGGCAATTTTATAAAATGGTGTGCTCTACCTGATATTACTGGATCTCATGTAATGCCATCGTTTTAGTTCTCTCGCTTACCGCAACTAATGCTTTGAGAAATCTATTACTTTTAAAAAGAAAAAAACTCCATTTACAATACTGGAAGGAAATCAGCTCTTTGCAGTAGGACCCAGGTTTCCATGTTGAGCACATGACCAGAACAGAAGCTGCTCTCTCATCTAATGGAGTGCCATTTCAGAATGGGCTTTAAATTGACTGCAAATGTCAATTTCTGGGAGCCTAATACTTATTTGTGTCACACCTGTTTAATACAGATTTCTGTATCACAGGCACACGTAATTGGTTACTGCTTATGAACGTGTTTTAGCCAATCACAGTTGAGATGAGGTATAAAGCTTGCTAATCAAGAATGTACATTAACCATCACTGAAAATCTAAGAACCTATAAAAATAATTAACAAAAATGAGCAGTCAGTAAAAGCTACTTCTTATGCTTTTAAAATTCATTCATTTGTAAACCTTAAGCAGCTATCTCCCTAAAGTTTAAAAAAAACCTCCAGTTGTGGAATTCAAATTTGTAATACAATTTTAATTTTGTAATTCATGCTATTATTAAACTTGTCTCAGCTTATATTAAAAGTGTTGCAGTAATCAGTATCTCTGAGAAATCTAATGCTCAAGTTTGAGGAGACTCCCTGTTCTATGACTGTTTGAAGAATTTCAACACGGTAGCCAACTAAAACCCTTATTTGGGATGTGCCTACAACACAAAATTTCTTTTTACATTTAACAGCAAGACTTGCCTTTGCAGAATATGCCAGGACTTGCCAATGTAATACCATCTTCCTACCCAGCGATGGATAAGGATTGGAGGCACAAAGCCAGACAGCCAATATTGGGCCAAGGAAAATAAATTTACGTATATATTAACATAAAGCATAAATTTTTGAATTATTTGGGAGTTCATTTTTGGCAAGAGCTACAATGTGTGATTGCATCATGAAATAAAATGTAGAAATAACCAATTCTGTGCTCAATTACTGCTCCAGAAAGGTTTCCCCTCACTTCCCTGGTTGCTCTCCTCACCATCTCTTAAGAACAATACTCTAGTGTGTTCTTTTAATGTTCCTAATGTCCAAACCTGGTATCTGGGCTTCTGGATTCCTTTGGCATTCCCTTTTTAGCCTGAACAAGAATTGAACGTGTTGGCAATTTGCTCCCATTCCGTGCACTGGTTGACCCAACAAATACATTATCTTGCCTTTCTAAACTGAGGATTGGGAGTACTTTAGAAACCAGCAAAGGGCCACCAAAAAGTTGATTTTAAGAAAGGGGGAAAAGTAGAAGATGGGAGTAAACAAGCCAAAATAAAAAAAAATAAGATTTTACAAGTAAACAAAAGGGAAGAGAGTAAATGTTGGAGTCTTTAGAAGCACAGACAGGAGAAATTATTGTGGGGAATGAGGAAATGGCAGAGATATTGAACAAATCTTTTGTCTGTCTTCACAGTAGAAGACACAAGTTACATACCAGAAATATAGAGTAACCTAGGGGTCAGTAAGTTTGAGGAAATTAAGGTAATTTAATATCAACAGAGAAAAAAACTCAAGGGACTAAAATCTGACAAATCCCCCAAGACCTGATGTCCTTTGTCCTCGGGCCCTAAAGGAGATAGATGATGGATGCATGGCTATGATTTCCCAAAATTCCTTAGATTCTAGAATGGTTCCTGCAGATTGGAAGTTATCAAATGTAATATTGCTATCGAAGAAAGGAGTAAGAAATTACAGGCCAATTAGCCTAACACCAGCCATTAGTAAAATGCCAAAATCTGTTATTAAGGAAGTCTTAACAATGTACTTGGAAAAACCATAGTATAATTAGAACAAGTCAACATGGTTTTACAAAAGGAGAATTGTGTTTGACAAATTTATTGAGTTTTTTGGGAATGTAACTAGTAAGGTAGCTAAAGGGGAACTAGTAGATGTAACATACTTGTATTTCCAAAAGGTACTCAATAAGGTGTCACACAAGAGGCTAATACGCAAGATAAGGGATCATAGAGTTTTTGCTTTTCCTCCTCTACAGGGCCACAATCTCCTCCATGGGTAGGTCAAGTAAACAAGTCCCGAATCCACCCCAGGTGGAACTGGGACTGAACCCCATGCTATTGACACCAATTTGATGCACATCAGCCGTTCCACTAACTGATCCCTCAAGGTGTCAGAGTTGCTGTGGTAACATGAACTTTTAATCTGTAGTCCAGAGCTATGAATAGTGGTGGTAGAGGCTTCAATTTTCTTTCCATCACATGGCTGACCGGGAATCTCTCCCGCCTGGCATTGACATATGTTGGAAGGATTTACAAGTTGATAATCGACCCGTTTGGCCTCTTTGTGAACGAATGTTCCTTAGCCATCAAGTCCTGGAGTGAGACTTGAACCCCACAGTTTCCGGCTCAGGTAAGGACACTACCCACTGCATCAGAAGACCCTACCTCATGGAGTTAGGGGTGATATTTTGGCATGGATGGAGGATTGGTTAATGGACATGAAGTAGAAATGATGAATCCATCATTTCTACTTCAAGTTGGCAGGCTGTGATTAGTGGAGTGCCTCAAGTATTAGTTCTGGAGCCTCAGCTGTTTGCAATCTATATTAATGACTTAGACGACAAGACGGAGTAATGTATCTAAGTTTGCTGATACAAAGCTAGGTGGAGATGCAAGCTGTCAGGAGGACACAAAAATAGTCAGGTTAATTGAGTGGGAAACAAGGTGGCAGATGGAATATAATGTGGGAAAGTGTGAGGTTATTCACTTTGCCATAAGAATAGTAAATTAGAATATTTTTTCAAAGGTGTGAAACTTGTAAATATTGATGTTCAGAGAAACTTGGGTGTACTTGTACGAGGAACACAAAAAGTTAGTATCCAGGTGCAGTAAGCAGTTAGGAACACAAATGGCATGTTGGCCTATAGTGCAAGGGGACTGGAGCCTAGGAATAAAGAAGTCTTTCTAAAATTGAATGGGCTTTAGTAAGACCGCACGTACATTACTGTGTGCAATTTTGTTGTCCTATATTTAAGGAAGGATATACTTGCATTAGAAGCATTGCAACAAAGGTTCACTAGATTGGTCCCTGGGATGAGATGGTTGCCCTATGATAAGTTGAACTAATTGAGCCTATATTCTGAGTTTAGAAGACGAGAGGTGGCCTCATTGAAACATTCAAGATTCAGAAGTAGCTTGACAGGGTGGATATTGAGAGGTTGCTTCCCCTGGTTGGGGAATCTAAAACAAGGAGGCATAGTTTCAGGATAAGGGACTGATCATTTGGGACTGAGATGAGAAATTTTTCACTCAAAGAGTTGTAAATCTTTGGAATTCTGTATCACAGAAGGTTGTGAATGCACTTAAGGCTAAGATTGACAGATTTTTGGTCTTGGGGAATTGAGACCAAAAGTAGAGTTGAAGCAGAAAATCAGCCATGATCATATTGAATGGTGGAGCAGCTTCAATGTGACATTTGGTCCTTTCCTGTCCCAATTTCTTTTATTCTTATTTATGCCTCCCTTTACTGCTTTTGCTCTTTACATACACAGATTATGCAGCTTTCGTAAACGGGGAGGACAAATTACTAATCCAGGAGTCAATCAAAAAATTTTAATTCACTGTCACATTACTCACAAACATCTTTTCAATTCTTTCAGCGGAAATGTACATATGGAGCCCAATTTTTAAAAAAAAGAGTCAATCCAGCATTGGGAAATAGAGTTTAAATAAGTTAAATTTGTATTTTTGGGTGTTAGGAATGAATTTTAGCTTTAAATTTTAAGGTTGATTTGTATTTCTGTATCTGTGTGTTGAAAATGGTCAAATTGAGTTTTGGTTTCACTTTAAAAGGTGCCTGCATTTCTAATGAGAGTTTTACAATTGTAGTAGCTAAGTTAAACAAACACAAGTATAGAAAATGGGCTGCTGCCTATCAACAGGGGTCCAGCAAGGCAGGTCCCTCCCATAGACATATACAAAAAAAACTGAAGAAACAGCAGTTTGGAGTTCAGTCTGAAGCCAGGACTCCAGAGAAATTGGACACTGGGAGAGAAAGCTGCAGAGTGAGAGCAGATTTCCCAAAAGGACCAAAAGGTCCCAAGACCAAAGGGGAAGGTCCCAAGTAGACCTTCTAGTCAAAGGAAGGACAGGAACCTGGAAAAGGTCCACTTAATGGGGTTAAGAGTGAGAGGCAGAGAGAAAGTCTCTTTAAATCTGAAGCTTGGAGCCAAAAAGCTACAGAAAGATTTAAAGCGAGAACAGCTTGCAAGAGGTAAGAAGGTCCAAAGAGACAACTGAAGGACTATAATTTTTTGCTATGGGCATGTGAAGCAGTGGTGTACTGTTGACGGCTGAGTCGGTGAGAGTGAGTACGTGGAAGACAGCTCGAATGGATGTGGCGACCCAGGGAAGAGGAACATCAGAAGGAGAGTTCAAAACCCTGGAGCTGAACCCTTGCAGAAGATGTCTGAGGGAAAATGTAGGTTTGGAAGAAGATTCCAAAGCTTGTTCTTGGAGAGTGGAAACCCTCATGTGAAAGACTAAGTTCAGTTAGACCGTTTGGCTCATGGTGGGTGAAGCATCCAGGGGAGTTGATGAGAGATCCATGGCATCTGTCACTTGGTTCCGGAGTGTGATTTGTATTACCACAGGTCGCCTATTGGTTTACAGTGAACATTGGAGTATAAGATAGCTTTTATAACTTGTGTTATCCTTACAAATCTGGATAAAGCTGTAAAGGTATAGTTGTGGGTGAAGGTGTATTGTAATATAGTTCATATTTTCTTGTTGAATAAATGTTCTATTATGTTAAAAATTCATCAGCTTGCTTGTGTGACTCTGTTCAGTAGCCACTCCCCACATATCTAAACAAACAAATAAAAGTTAGGATCTATCAAACTGAGTTCCACCCTGGGACCTGGCTTGTCCAGTGGTAACCTCTGCTGGGGGTCATAATATTAGTCACTTAATGCAACATGCTACTAACCTGGAGCCTGAATGTTTTCTAATCTCTATCTGTCTGACTCGCACATCACACAGTTTAACTCCAACTGACCTGAGGCATTTGATTACTTAATGATTGTTTTGTGACCTTGAAGAAAGTCTGTTCCACTTTGTAGTAGAATCATATGCTCTAGTTTGTGGTTATAATACCTCTGTTATGTGTTACTTGACTCGAGCAATGTTTCAGGAAATTGCTATATTTTTTATATTGGCATGTTGTTAAGGGTTGCTCTCCTTGCTGCAATCTCACTGGGACCAGTGTTACCAGCCCACTTCCCAGGTGACCCCAATGTTACTCCTGGCTGACTGTTATAAGGCTGATGGGAAGACCTTTTGTTGTTTCTTTTCCTTCTCCATGGTCTAGAATTTTTGGGGGGCAGGAGGAGGGATTTGTTGAGCTGACTGGTGGGTGGTAGGGGTGTGGTGGTGTTCTCATTATCTGCACTTAATATTTCTCTTGCTGAAATTATTCCTCAACCAACACACTTTTAAAAAATAAATAAAAATATCTGGACATTGTCTCACTGTTTGTGGGGCTTTACTATGAAAATTAGTTGCCATATGTTGCCAGTGTGACTACATTTTAGTAAAAGTACTTTATTGGCCGTAAAGCATTTTGCAATGAGCTGAGGTCAGCAATGACTGCATAAATAATAGCAAGACAGGCTTGCTTTCTTGCATTGTCATATTTTCCAGTAAGATGAAATTTTACCATACTTTTTAAAAAAAAAAATTGAAATTTTACCATAACACAGACCCCAATGTCTTTATAAAGTTTTATGAAGCAAAAGACACACGCTGGATATGCATGACTTGTCTGAAGGAGATGGATGCCACGTCTATTATATTTCACAAAGAACCTGACTGAGCAGACCTCCTAGAATGTTGTCTGACTGTCTTCATGTATGTGCAGAGTGGGGCTACACTAAGTTACCAAGCTTATTGCCATCTCTGGCTTCTGATGATGTAAGGCAATAATAAAAATCTAAAATCAGTTCCATAAATAATGGAGCATGCCATTTTGATAGCATCCAGTGAATGTGACTTTTTTTTTCAAAAAAAACCTTGAATTAATAAGCAAGAAGTTGAAGTTTAATTGTAGTCTAGATAGAGGAAGGACCCTGGGTCATACCCAGAGGAGTTTCTAGTTGCACCAAGGCATTATGTGATGGTTGTTTTCAGTCAGTGTTTCATTTTATTTATTGCATTTGCTGAATATGGATCAAGGTCAATCTCAGGTCAGCTTCAGATGGCGATATTGACTGAGCAGCTGTGAATTTCTTGTTCATTTGATGGAGTGGGTGCTATCGCTGAATATAAATTACTTAAAAGTATAACTTTCTAATGGAAATGCATCCAAAGTAAATAGATTGTAAACATCTTTCTTTCTGCTGCTCCCAATCCCTCATTGCCTTTCTCATGTGCCAATTCTGAGTTGCAGTCGAAGTGATGGACTCCTGTCGGGACCGGAGTGGAGTGCAGACAACTGGTTGGTCTATTGTGCTGAAGCTTTTTATCCGATACGATTAGCATCCAGGTCTCTTAGATGAAAGGATAAATCGCTGACCAGGTTCCACCAGCTCCTATCCCATTGAAGAGGGATTTTCGATATGTGTTGGACTTGGGCACAAATGTTTCAAAATTTTTCCTTTTTGAGAATGGTATAACCATAATACACAAGATGGAGATTTACCACCATCTATTGTGTTTACTAACAATCGTAGCTTCAGTAAGTGTTGGTTTCTAGAATTTTCACCACTGTAAGGAATAGTCTTGTGAGTAGTGTTATTCATTGGGGCAGTATTGCATATTTAGGAGATTCTGTGTGAAGTCATTTTGTATTGCGGCAGAGGTCTGATAATGCAGTGGTTACGTCACTGGGCTTGTAACCCAAAGGCCCGGGACTAATGATTCTTAAAATGTGAGTTAAAATCCCAGTGTTTCAAAATTTTAATTCAAATTTAAAAGCTGATATTGGGTTGTCATTGAAGACCCGATTAGTTTACTAAACCACCCCCCTTGTTGAGTGAGGCCTATATAGGATTTCAGTACTACTGGTGTGGTTGACTTTCAACTGATCCCTTGAATGGCCTAGTAAGCCATGGAATTATGCTAAACCACTATGACAAAGTGCAAAAAGAATAAAAACAATGCATTATTTGGCATCAACCTAAGATTTAGATTCAAACATGTGAATGGCACATCCAGCCCAGTTGATCCTGTTTATACCTGGGGACTTCTGCCAAAATCAGGAGAGCATCCCCATAGAATAGTCAAAACAACAGTGTGACATTGGCTGATGGGTATGATTCTGTGATTATGATCATGTTCTAGACTGCCCAGCCATCATCTGGGTGGGGTACTTCGATGTCTGCCATCAAATGTGGCTTGGTAGTACTGACCGATCTGGCTGAGACCTGATGGGTATTTGCACCTGAGGATACTCTCTGTCGTGTTGCGTGGCGCCACCATCATGCTTATTGGGATAGATTTTGAATAGATGCAGCAGCTCCAAACTGGGATCTGTGAACTGCTGTGCATCATCGGTAGCATTGTATCCCACCATAGATCTCACCTCATAGTCTAGCATATTCCTCATTCTACCATTAATATCAAGCTGTGAGACCAATTTTGGTTTATTCAGGAGTGAAGGACAGCATCCAAGAAATAGCATTAGATATAACTGAGCTGACAGCCTGGCTAAGGAGGACATACATGTTATAATCAGTGATCCCATAACCAATGGATCAAATCAAAACCCTACTGTCCTGCCACATCCAGTCGTGAATGATGATGGAAAATTAAACAACTGTCAGTTGGAGGGAGCTTCATGAATATCCCCACCCTTAAAATATTGATGTAACCCATCATGAGATAACACTGAAGTATTTTCCACCATCTTCAACCAAGAGTGCTGTGGATGGTCCGTCGCAGCTGCCCCCTAAAGTCCAATGTTATTTGGAATTTATGGTGAAGTAGAGTAATAGTGGGGTGTGTCTGTGTTTGGAAGGTTTTGATTCCATTTAACCAATGATTAATTCTGGAGGCACCCGTGGGACTTAAATGAATTAAAGACAACTGGTCTGAAGACTTTGTAAGGAGAAGCTAGGTTTCAAATGCTAAATAGCTAAACATGGATAAAGCTTTAGAATGTGAGGAGTAAAGAGACCATTTGCATTTTTTAATAAACCAGAGTAGCTTGAATTCAAAAGAGGGGACGAAACGTTTCACTTAGACAGGAGAAGTTAAGAAACAGTGTTTATTTTTTCCAAAAATCACTGGTAAAATTGGTACTATAATTGATTTTTGTTATTAGAGAGGAAAAGTCCAAAGACATGTGAAATGATGGGAATTTACATTCAAAGGGGAAAATATGTACAAAGGAAAGAAGGCTGTGTGCAAGGGAAGGTAGTTTGGTAAGATCTAACACCAGCATAAGCCTCGAGTTGCAGTCTACAAGGAACTGAAACAGAGGGAAAACTCACTTTGAATTTGACTGTCCAGGGTATGTGCTTTGCCTGGGTCTGTGTAAATGTGTGTTTTACTGTTGCCTTAAAGGAGGTGTAACTGCGAGATGAATTAGGAGGTTTAGAAGTTATTACGTTAGTAATTTGTAGATTTGTGTATTTGCTTAAAATTATTTCTTTTATTAATAAATGTTTAATTTAGTTTTGTAAAATCCCTCTAAGCCTTGGTGGCCTTTTTACTGAATTCAAAGCCCACAAATACAAATTGAAAATAGTTGTAGCAGTTGTTTCAAGTTTCCCTCTGGGATTTGAACACCTCAGCATTTACCATCCACTGTGCCATAACATCCAACCATCACAGAATCCGTCCTTCAGCCAGTTTGAATCTCTATGTGAGATTAAGAAATGTCTGAATGGGCTGGATATGGCAAAGGCTATGTGTGACCACAACACCCTGGCTGCAGTGCCTGAGACTTGCACTCCCAGAACTAGCAATGCCTCTTGCTAAGTTGTTCCTGTACAACACTGGCATCTAAACAGTGAAGTGGAAAATTTCCCAATGTATGCCTGCCCACAAAAAGCAGGACACATCCAATCCACCCCGCTACTATCTTATTAACCTACTCTTCAGGGACAGGGGCTGTTGGTGCAATCAAGCGGATTTTAATAACCTGCTTGCTGCTTAGATTGGGACCACCTGCCTCCAGCCCGTATTACAACCATGGCCCATATAGGGATGAAAGAGCTGTATTTCAGAGGTGAGTAGAGAGTGACTGCCTGAAACAAAAATAACATTTGGACAATTATGGTATCAAGGAGCCCTAGTAAAGTTGAAGTCAATGGGACTCGTTGCAGGGGAGAGGGAGAAATTATTCTCTGGATGGAATTGTACCTAGCACAAAGGAAGATAGTATTGGTTGTTGGAGGCAAATCGTCGCCACCTCAGGATATCATTGCAGGAATTTTTTGGGACAGTGTCTTAAATCTAACCATCTTCAACTACTCCAACAATGACTTTCCCTTCATCATAAGGTCAGAAGTGGGGATGTTTGCTGATGATTTCACAGTGCTCAGTACCAATCATGAATCAGATACTGAAGCAGTCCATGCTTCATGGGTGATACTCAGGCTTGGGATGTGGCAAGTAACCTTGTGATACTTGTGGCGAAAGTCATTAATGCCACACAAGGAAAAGTCTAACCATGTTCCCTTGACATTGACTGGCATTCTCATGGCTGAATTCCCCCACTATGAAACGTAACCAGACCAGCCATGTAAATAGTGCCTACATGAATACGTCAGAGGCTGGAAATTCTGTAACTAGTAACTTGCTGTTTCCCCAAACACTGTCCACCATCTGCAAGGCACAAGTCAGGAGTGTCATAGAGTACTTCCGCTTGTTTGGATGAGTGCAGCTCCAACAACACTCAAGGAGCTTCATATTGTCCAGGCCAAAGCAGCTGGATTGATCAGCACCCCATTCACCTTATGCAGCTTGGTTGCAACATGTACAGTTGATAAGATGCACTGCAGCCATTTGCCAAGGCTCCTTCAACAACACCTTCCAAACCCACGATCTCTGCTAGCTGGAAGGACAAATACACGTAGGAAGATGATCACCTCCAAGTCACACACTATCCTTACTTGGGATTAAATCACTGTTCCTCATCATTGTTGGGTCTGAATCGTGGAACTTGTTCCCTAAAAGCATTGTCGGAATACCTTCGTTACATGGGCTGCAGCTACTCGCTACCTCGGGCAATTTGCGATGGCTAATAAATGCTGACTTTGCCAGTGATGGTGATAGCCCATGAATTACTAAATTGCTGGTCTTATTATAATGTATGGAGTCTTTCAATTCAGAATCCTGCTACAATGTAAGTACTTGTGCTGTGTGCATTGAAATTTCCATTTGCAACCAGCTTTGTCTTTATTGGTCCTTCCACATGGCCTCAAGGTTGAGAGACTTGGGGAAAACTGGATCACCATTGTCATTGCATTTGTGAGGAGTGACCTTTGTTACTGCCACGAACTGAGCCAAACCATGCGGTGGCACTGAAATGTAAAGGTGCCTGTTGAGGATTGATTTGGTAACATCTGTTCAATGTTGTTGATGGTTTATTGATAATAGAACTTTCATCCTCAGAACTATGTGTACACGTTCTAACTGTGGCATTTGTACAGTTGTGATGGCTGTAAGATGGTTTACATGCAGGGATTTCCCTGGCAAACTGCTGTGTTTTCACTTAAGGTGTTTTGTCTATAGCAGTGTTGTTTGAGAATTAATCAACATGAAGGTTATCTTTGAAGGCAAAGGTATTATAAATGTTAATTCCATGGATGACACCCAGACAGGAGTGTTTTGCATTGGTGTAGGGTGCATGCTGCTTGTCTCTAGGTTAACCACTAGATGTAAATGACCATTGGAGTTGTTAATACAGTTTTCATTGTGTTATGACCAGTCCCTGGGTGAGATTCCCCCAATTTGTTGTGATCCCGAATTAGGTACCCCGAATTGTTACACTTTAGGGTGAGAAGGGGTGAACTGACTTCCTTTCTTTAACCTTGTTGTGACCAACCGTGGTTGAATAATTTAAAAGGATTCCTTCCCTCATGGATACCTTTTCCCAGTCCAGCCAATTTAACCTGGCAGTCTTGAGTCAAAGAGTGAGTTTTAGTTACTAAATATGAGGAAAAATAGTAAAAATGTAACACACATACACACAGATTAGAAATGAGAAATTGAGTCCAAAAATACAAGGTGATAATAGATATACGAATCAGTCCTTTGGCTTGTCCATGAGGAGTAGATGGTGAAACGTTATGGCTGTTAAGTTGGGGTGATGCCAGTAGTGCTTACTTTGGCAGTTGAACAGTTGGTTTAGCAATTCTTGGTTCTGTAGGTGATCTGAAAGTTGGCCTGTTTCTTTTTCGACTCTGGCTTTGCTGACCTGTGACTTGCTTCCAGCAATGAGAGAAAGAGAGGGAGTTTTTTTTACCTACAAGCTCAGGAATGCCCAGTTGGTGTTCTTTAGCTGTGACCTTCACAGCACGCACACAACAGAACAGAACACCAGACTAGCACACAGAATTAGGGTTGCGTTTGGCATTTTTAAACGCCTTTTCTTGTGTATTCTTGGAAAGGAAAAACAAATATCTTTTGCCCAGACTTGTTTTCTTTTCAACTCTGTTCACGTTCACAGTCTGGGGTATAAGTCAACAGGAGGTGGTTTCGGCTGATATGTTAATCATTTTCCATTATCTCTGCAGCCACAGGAGATTACAGTTCGGTTTGCATTGTATCTTTTCCCTTGAAATGCCTCTATCTGAAGCCTTTTAGGTGTGACATTCCGTTCTCTCTCAATTAGTTGGCCAAGTAATTCACACCTAGCAAGCGGTTACCTTTACAAGCAAAAGTTGAATGAGACTGTACGTCCTTTTTTTAAAAAAAAAACTTAGAAGTTCAATATGTCCATAAGTAATTCGGGGATACAATCCGTGGTCATGATAGTTGTCACCTTGAAACTTAATGTAATCATAGTGGTACCTTCCTGCAATTGATTTGTTTAAGTTTCAAAGGCAAAACACAAGGACCTTGCTTTATTTCAGTTCACAGTTAGCAAGCAGCAAATTGGAACTGGAGGTGTATAAAGCTGCGTAAGCAAAACTAATGCAGACATCATCAGAGACTATTTCTGAGAACTTGGCAAGAGAGAATACAGAACATTTTGTACAATCAATTGTATTATTTGTGCTTATGTCTCTGTGTTTTGTGTATTATCTTTTGGTAAAAATATTGGATTAAAAAAATCATGAGTGACAACTTAATCTATATAAAGCACTTTAATGCTTTCCACTATGTGAGGTGATGAGTGGTATAGTGGGCATCCTACATATTCTCCTGTGAGCAGCTGATATGAAGATGGTTAATCAGGGACTGCATGGCTGAGGTCTGTACTGAGTCTAGAAGCAAGTGGCTTTGAAGTTGCCTGGCCTGTTTGTTGAACTTGCCCCCAGATTTAACTGGAAAGCTCTAGTGTTTTTCAAGGCAAGTATTTTGATGGTAATGTTAGTGTGCAGATGCATTTCAATGTACCTAGCATTACTGATTATTATAAACTGTCATGATGAAAATAGATATGATAGTATTATAAATATATGCTGTTACAAAGTGTTATGAGACTCTAAATCTCTTTGAAGGAAATTTTTACAATTTAGGTCATTAAATCCCAACATTGCAGAACCAGTGCAAACTCTGATATGACAGAGCTATGGGGGGCATTTTAGTATGATAATCTGTGTTAATGCTACCATTTCCATATCTGTTGCTGCATTGCTATAATTGTTCTCCAAATTATCTCTTGTACAATGGCATGGCTGTAATTCATTGACTGCTTAGACCCTTGGTCTTGTTTGGTTGCATTTGAATTTTTGAAAATGACAGTGCAGCGATTTGGAAGAATTTCCTTTTGAATTTGGCTCTGTGCTTTTATGTTACTACCAATTTTTCCTCCCCTTCTCTTTCCCCCACACCCAACAAAAACCCTTGTAGAGTTATTGGTAATCTAAAAAATATAATTGAAAAAAAAAAATCAGTGAACTCTACCCCTGAAGCTAAGGGTGTTCAGGCAGCAAAACAGTATGTTCTCAATTTATTCATCTTTCAATCTTCCACATTATAATAAATGCTACATTAGCTATGGGACAATAAGGGAGAATCAGTTTGGCCCTAGTAAGACCTGGTGGTCATGCATCGTTCCCTTTGCCACTGAGGAAGGTTTCTCTTTTTCTCCACATCGACAACTTGTTTTCATCCAAATCAGACTTTTTTTTGGTCTGCAAACAAGCTGAAGGTAGTCGTGTTTCTGCTCACTGTCAGTGGTATGTTTGAGGCACCAAATAGCTACCTTAGTGAGTCCTTTTCAGAACATGGGATATGATTGATTAATTAGTCACATCAATTGCTGCAAAGCTTGACTTTGTCACCCTGCTTCTTTCCTCCACGTTAAAAGCTTATAATCAATCCAAAGGCATAAGTTTGCGCTTGTTCCATGATAACTTCCTGAGATGTAGCTTGGTGTGTGAGCCCTTCTTTCCACCTCAGTCAGGTTTGGAAACCAGAGAGAATAAAGACTTGGTGGAGACTAATAGAGATTAATTGAGACTTGAGTGTGGTGGGGATGGAAGAGAAGAGGAACCTCTGCAAATTAAGGTAATATTAACAGACTGGGGCTAGATCTTGCATTTTGATTTTCCATGGAGAGGCACCTTGTTAATGTATGTTCTCCTCAACAGCATTGTTGAAATTAATTGTTGAGATCAATGAGTGGTTCTGTGCACGTACTATCAACATAGTTGACATTGTCCCACTGAAATAAGTTTTTAGGTTATGGTAAATAATGCTTCCCTTTCCCACTGTTCTCCACCCCCACCCCAAAAAAATTAACCAAACTAATTTTCGAAAATGTGAATAGATGGGGCTGAGAAACTAACTAGGCCCTTTGTGCCCTGGGTTCTTCTGCATTGTAGTTATGGCTTTTACGGGTTTATTTTGACTTGAGTGAATTAATTTAGGAAGTGCTTTGGTGGCTGGAGAATGTGCAAATTGATTTTTCTCTGTGAATATTACCTTGCTTGCCATTTGTTGCCTGCTACTGGCTCTGTTATAATATCAGCAGACAAGAGCAAAGGAGGGGAAGCAAGTGTTTGCAGTGATTTTATTGATCAGCACAAGTGATAATTCCAATAGTCTTAGTTTACTCATTTTTGTAAAGTATTTCAGAATTGATAACTTTTTTTGTGCTTTCTTTTGGCACTTCAGCCAACACGTAATTTCATTGGCACTTTGTCAAACACTCCAAAGACCTGAACAAAAACAGAATTACCTGGAAAAACTCAGCAGGTCTGGCAGCATCAGCGGAAAAGAAAAGAGTTGACGTTTCGAGTCCTCATGACCCTTAGACAGAACTAGGTGAATAAGGAAGGGGTGAAATATAAGCTGGTTTAAGGTGGGTGGGGTGGGGGGGAGGAGAGAAGTGGAGGGGGGTGGTGTGGTTGTAGGGACAAACAAGCAGTGATAGAGGCAGATCATCAAAAGATGTCACAGACAACAGAACAAAAGAACACATAGGTGTCGAAGTTGGTGATATTATCTAAACGAATGTGCTAATTAAGAATGGATGATAGGGCACACAAGGTATAGCTCTAGTGGGGGTGGGGGGAGCATAAAAGATTTAAAAATATTTTAAAATAATGGAAATAGGTGGGAAAAAGAAAAATCTATATAATTTATTGGAAAAAAACAAAAGGAAGGGGGAAGAAACAGAAAGGGGGTGGGGATGGAGGAGGGAGGTCAAGACTTCAAATTGTTGAATTCAATATTCAGTCCAGAAGGCTGTAAAGTGCCTAGTCGGAAGATGAGGTGTTGTTCCTCCAGTTTGCGTTGGGCTTCACTGGAACAATGCAGCAAGCCAAGGACAGACATGTGGGCAAGAGAGCAGGGTGGAGTGTTGAAATGGCAAGCGACAGGGAGGTTTGGGTCATTCTTGCAGACAGACTGCAGGTGTTCTGCAAAGTGGTCGCCCAGTTTACGTTTGGTCTCCCCAATGTAGAGGAGACCGCATTGGGAGCAACGAATGCACTAGACTAAGTTAGGGGAAATGCAAGTGAAATGTTGCTTCACTTGAAAGGAGTGTTTGGGCCCTTGGACGGTGAGGAGAGAGGAAGTGAAGGGGCAGGTGTTACGTCTTTTGCGTGGGCATGAGGTGGTGCCATAGGTGGGTGTTGAGGAGTAGGGGGTGATGGAGGAGTGGACCAGGGTGTCCCGGAGGGAACGATCCCTATGGAATGCCGACAGTGGGGGTGAAGGGAAGATGTGTTTGGTAATGGCATCATGCTGGAGTTGGCGGAAATGGCGGAGGATGATCCTTTGAATGTGGAGGCTGATGGGGTGATAAGTGAGGACAAGGGGGAACCTATCATGTTTTTGGGAGGGAGGAGAAGGCGTGAGGGCGGATGCGCGGGAGATGGGCCGGACACGGTTGAGGGCCCTGTCAACGACCGTGGGTGGAAAACGTCCAAGGACCTGATTGAGTGTTGCACATTTAGCTTATTGTTGCTTTTGGAGACTTCGCTTGTTCCTGAAATGAATAACCTTCTCTTGGTGTCTATGTTGTTTGTCCCAACGTCTGTAAATGTTTTTGCTGCTCACTTGGAGGTTTCCGGTCTGTGTAAAAATGAAACAAGAAATGCATCTACAAAATATATTTTTAAGGCTCTCCTAAGGGCTAGTGGTGTACTGCTGAGCTATACTGACAATGTTCCTGGTTGAATTTTTGGGCTATTATCAGTTAGCAGATCTCAGCCAGCTGGCAGTAGCTATATTACAATTGGCCTAATGTCTGTTGATTGGGTCAGAAAAATCCAAAATCTGCCAAGTCTCATTCTTGACTGCCATTCAATGATTCCAGTGGGAGAGTACCTTTGTTGCACAGTAGGTAAGGATGAGGGATCAGATTAGCTTGTGATTCCTCCCCTACAGCTGAATAGGGTCGAGTGTTCACTTTGCTGTAGAAAGGTCACTTAGTTTGAGATGCCAGAGGGCTGTTGGCAACTGTAGTACTGTTCTTTCCATGAGGTCGGATTTGTCTCTGCACTGTCTAGAGGCCCTGGTTAAACCATTAGGTCCGAAAAAATTCCGCCATATGAAAATTGGCCACTGACCAACGACTGCAGTTATAGAGGTGGGAGGATGGAATGGGGTTCAGTTGTGATGCAGTGCCATCTGCTGAACCATAGTCCACACATTCAAGTGTGCTGAAGAGAAACCTATAAAAGAACAAGTACACTATAACTGCTGTATTTACCGTAATGAACAGTATCCCCTCCTTTAAAAGGACAGCATCAACTATAAATTTGTATTCTTGGAGGTGCAGACAAATAAGATATTATGTATTCAATGTCATATTTGACCCTGAGATGATATTCTGACTGCAATCATTTAAGACTGCCTATTTTCACTGCCATAACATTGCTCAACTCTGTTCCTACCTCAACTCTTCTGCTGCTGAAACCCTCCACCATGCTTTTGTTGCCTCTAAATCTAACTATTCCAATGCACCTCTGACCCTCCTTCCACATGCTTCTCTGCGTAAATTTAAGGTAATCCAAAATTCTGCTGCCTGTGTCTTTACCGTCAAGTCCTGTTCGCCCATTGCCCCTCAGTTAAGCAACACCTTGACTCTAGAAAATTTGCATTCTTTTTAAATCTCTCCATGGTTTTACCCCTGCCTACCTTTATAATATCCTCTGTCCCACATCCTTCCAAGATATATGCCTTCCTTGAAGCTGGCCTCTTGAGTATCATGGATTTTAATCTCTGTGCTTTCAGCTACCTAGATCATAAGCTCTAGAATTCACCCGCCTCCTCCACCCCCATCCCCAAAACTTTCAGCTTCTCTCCCTCCTTTTTTCCCTCCTTTTTAACCTACTCTTTAAAACCTACCTCTGTGACCAAGCTTTTGGCCATCTGCTCTAATATTGTCAAATGTGACTCAGTATCAAATTTTGCTTCTGATGCTCTTGTCAAAGGTCTTGGAATGTTTTATGATATTAAAGGCGCTATACAAATGCAAGTTGTTGCTGTGCAGTGTGTTCTGGATTCCTCCAGGATTTTGTATATCTATGAACATTGGCCACTGACCAATGGTCTCGGTAAATATTTATAATCGAAATCATCTGAACAAATATTTGCCTGTAGCCATGTAACAGTAGACTGTGGCAGTGACCATAACATGGTAGAATTTAGCATTCAGTTTGAGGGTGAGAAAAATAAGTTGTACACAACCGTATGAAGCTTAAAGGTAATTACAAAGGAATGAGGGCAGAGTTGGCTGGAGTGGACTGGGAGAGGAGTTTAGCAGAAAAGACGGTTGATTAACAATGGCAGACGTTTAAGAAAATAGTTCATCACTCACAAATAAGATATAGTCCAGTGAGGAAAAAGGATTCAAGGAAGGGGAGAAACCAACCATGGTTAACCAAGGAAGTTAAGGATAGCATCAAATTGAAAGAAAAGATGTACAATGTGGCAAAGATTAGTGGTGACCCAGAGGATTGGGAAAGTTTTAAAAATGACCAAAAAAGTAATAAAGAGGGAGAAAATAAACCTTGAGGACAAACTAGCAAGTAATATAAAAACGGACAGTAAGAGCTTCTTTAAGTATATAAAAAAGAGAGAGACAAAAGTGAACATAGGCCCCTTAGAGGGTGAGGCTGGAGAAATAATAATGGGGAACTGAAACAGTAGAGGAGTTGAATAAATACTTTGCTTCCGTCTTCACAGTAGAAGACTCTAATAGCATCCAAAAATACAAAATAATCAAAAGGAGTGGAGGAAATAAATACAATAACTATCGCTAGAGAAAAAGTACTAAGGAAACTAATTGGGCTAAAGGCCGAGAAGTCCCCTGGACCTGATGGGCTGCATCCTCGGATATTAAAGGAAGTAGCTGCAGAGATAGTGGATGCACTGGCAGTAATCTTCCAAGGATCTTTAGATTCTGGAAAAGTCCCAGAAGATTGGGAAACTGCCAGTGTAACACCCTTATTCAAAAAGGGAGGGAGACAAAAAAGGGGTAACTATAGGCCAGTTAGCTTAACATCTGTCATTGGGAAAATGTTGGAGCCTATTATAAAGGATGTAATAGCAGAGCATTTAGAAATGCTTGATCTAATCAAGTTTAGAGAGGGATATAGACAGGTTAAGTGAGTGGACAAAAACTTGGCAGATGGAATAATGTGGGAAAGTGGGAGGTTATGCGTTTTGGCAGGAAGAATAGAGGAGCTAAATATTATTTAAATGGAGAAAGACCGCAGAAAGCTACAGCACAGAGGGATTTGGGAGTCCTGGTGTAGGAATCACAAAAAGCTAACATACAAGTTCAGCAGTTAATAGGGAAGGCAAATGGAATGTTGGCCTTTATTTCAAAGGGAAGCACAAACGATCCATTTTGCTTTTCTGCTTTTTAAAAAAAATCCTTGACTCGCCCATATTATCACAATCAGAAACCAATCCTTTGCTGAAATACTCTTGACTTCATTCTCACCACATGTCATAAAATTGTTACCTCCACCAATACACTGTGAGCTACACCATGGGCATAGTTTTTTTCGCACGTAAAATTATTTTGCACTATGTTTGACCTGCCCCTACTGTTTTTTATTTAATGTGTACAATCAGTAATCAGTGACTGATATGGTTTATTGAATATTTGGATCAATTAATTGGTCACAAGTGGCAAAACAGATATGATTGGGAAGCTGGCATTGCTGGCAAGGCTGATGTTTATCCTCCTGATTAAACAGTGACTTGCTCAGCCACTTCAGGAGGCAGTTCAGAGTCAAACACACTAGTGTAGGGCTGGAGTCACATAGACTAAATGAATAAGGACGACGCACTTCCTTCCCTAAAGGATATCTGTGAACTTGTTAGGTTTCTATACCAATATGGCAGGTTCATAATAACTTTTGCTGATACAGCATTTTATTTCCAGGATTTTTGAAAACTAAATAAAAATTCTCAAGCTGCTGTGGTAGGATTTGAACACACTGACTCTCTGCATTATTAATAAATTCATTCAGCCCTGGATGGAATTTTGGAGTAAATGTTAACGCATGTACAACAACACCAACTTATATAGTGCCTTTAACATAATCAAATGTCCCAAGGCACTTCACAGGAGCATTATAAAATAAAATATGACACTAAACTACATGAGGAAATATTAAGTCATATGACCAAAAGCTGGAATGTTTTAAGGAGTGTCTTAAAGGAAGAAAGCAAGGTAGAGAGATGGAGAGGTGTAGGGAGGGAATCCCCGAGCTTGGGGCATAGGTAACTGAAAACATGTCCACTAATGCTGGAGCAATTAAAATTGGGAATGCACTAGAGGCCAGAATTGGAGGAGCGCAATTATTGTAGAGGGTTGAAGGAGATTATTGAGAAGGGAGGCATGAAAGCAGGAATGAAGATTTTAAAGGCGTTCCTTGACCAGGAGCCAATGTGGGTCAATGAACACTGAGTGATAGGGGAATGGGACTTGATATGAGTTAAGACACAGGCAGCAAACCTCCACTTTACAGGTGACAATGTAGGAGACCAGCCATGTGTGTGTTGAGTAGTCGAATCAGAGGTGAATAAGGCATGAATGAGAGTTTCAGCAGCAGGTGAGCTAAGATGGGAGAGATATTGGGTGATGATATGGAAGTGGAAATAGGTGGTTTAAGTGATGGCAAGAATATAATTTCAGAAGCTCATCTCAAGGTCAAATATGATACCAAGGTTGTGAACAAACTGGCTTAATCTCATGCTATTGTCGGGGAGAGGGATGGAGTTGGTAGTTAGGGAATGGAGTTTAGGGGTATGGGAGGGATTGAAAACATCAGCTTCAGTCTTCCCAATATTTAATTGGAAGAAATTTCCCATCCAGTACTCAATGCCTGATTTTTAGGAACATTGGAGGAGTTGAGAGGTGGTAAGGTAAAACTGGGTGTCATCAGTGTTCATGTGAAAACTAACATCCTACCTTTGGATGGTGTTGCTAAGGGGCAGCATGTAGATGAGAATTCAGAGGGGGCCAAGGATCCTTGGGCAACACCAGAGGTAATGGTGCAGGAACATGAAGAGAAGCCATTGTAAGTGATTCTCTGGCTGCCACGTAAAAGTAGTTCCTCCAGGCTGGATGACAGTGGCGATGCATTGGAGCAGGATAGTGTGGTCAACCATGTCAAAGGCTGCAGACAAGTGGAGAAGGAAGAGAAAGGAAAGTTTACTTTTACCTTAATTACATAGGATGTCACTTATGACTTTGATAAAAGCTGTTTCAGTACTGTGGTGGGTCGGAAACCTGATTGGAGGGAATCAAACATGGGAGTTCTGGGAATGAATTTGGGAGGTGACAACACATTCAAGGGCTTTGGAGAAGAAAAGGAGGTTGGAGATGGGACGATAGTTTGCAAAGATGAAGGGGTCATGTGTTTGTTTTTTGAGGAAAGGTGTAACGACGGCAGATTTAAAGGAGAAAGGAGCAACACCTGAAGAAAGAAAACTGTTTACAATTTGCTAACAAGGGAGGCAAGAAAGAATTTGGGTGATCAGCAGTTTGGAGAAAAAAGGATTGAGGGAACAGGAGGTGGTCTCATGGACAAAATGAGCTCAGTGAGGGCATGAAGGGGAAATAGGAGAGAAACTAGGGAAAGATGTGAGTTCAGGGCTAGGATAGGGAAGAGAATTAAAGGAAGTTTTTTCCAGGTGGCTTGTGGAAGGGACTTATGCAGCCTCTCGGGATAGAGTTTGATTTGCTTCCAATCTGGTTTGATGGGTTTGAAATGACTAATAAGCCCAATGTGCAATCTGCAGACTACCACAAGCAGGGCACGTGCTACTTAAAGGGTTGGGTAGATGGGTTGTTTGGAGGTTTGTGCACTTCGTTGATGCCTCGAATTCACCTCTGCACATTTCTGACCAAGTCTCTTGATGTGTTCGGTGTCTTCCTGAATGAGCCTTCTCCATTTTGGTCAGTCAAAAGCCAGGGACTCCCATGAGTTGGTCCATATATTTGACCTCTTTTGGGATGCTTTAAGGACACCCCTAAAGTGTTTCTGCTGTCCGTCTGGGAATCTCCTACTACAGCAGATTTCGGAGTAGAGCAGTTGCTTTGAGATTTCAGTGTTAGGAATATAAATGACATATTCATTGCAGTGGAGTTGGTTCACAGTGCTCTATGTTGGGTAAAGTTGGCTTGGGAGAGGATACTGCTGTTGGACCGCCTTTCTTGTCACTGGATTTGGAGGATCTCGCAAAGGTACCACTGGTGGTACTCCAGTGCTGTAAGGCACCTGCTGTAGGTTGTCCAAGTCTTAGAAGCATATAGGAACACGGGGATCACTGCTGCCCAGTAAACCATGACCTCAGTCTTGGGTTTGAGATCTTGGCCCTCCAATACTCTTTTCCTCAGTCGGGCAAAGGCTGAGCTGGCATGGGTGATAATGAATTTCTTCGTCAATGTCTGTCTTTATCGAGGAAAGGCTCCCAAGCTATAGAAAATGGCCCACATTTTCCAGGATCTCGCTAATCAACAGGGAGGCTGTTTTGCTGTGGGAGCTGGTTGGAAGAGGGCCTTACTTTTCTACCTGTTTAGTGAAAGGCCCATTTTCTCACCTGTTTCAAAGAAGGAGTTGGCAATGCCCTAGAGCTCAGTTTCTGAGTGGGTGCACACACATCTGCATACTGAAGCTCTGTGACTAAGATTGGAGTGGTTTTAGATTGAAGGTGGCGTAGGTTGAACAGTTTCTCTTCTGTTCTGTTGATTATCTCCACGTCTGTGGGTAATTTGCTGCAGGTGAGGTGCAGTATTACAGCAGGGAAAACTGAGAAGAGAGTTGGTGCAATAAAATATGCTTGTCTTCACTGAGAAAGGTTTGTGGTGGTTACACAATCCATCTGAGGACCACTGCAGAAGCCTTGTCTTTGATTCAAGCATCTGCAACTCCATTCCTGATACCCTGTCTGGCTTGATACCCTCTCTTAGTGCTACCTTGGTTCAGGGTGAAGTTGAAAAAGCCATTCAACAGCTAAAACATACAGCTCCTGGAGCAGGTGAAATCTCAGCTGAACTTCTGGAACACGGTGGAGATCTACCTCCGGTATGGCTACACAACCTCATCCCTCATCTGGGAAGAAGACACGTGCTGGGGGATCTCAGGGATGCTGAGATTGTGACTATATTCAAGAAGGACAAATTCAATTGTGGTAACCACAGAGGAGTCTCCCTGCTACCTGCCATAGCGAAGACCATTGCAAGGATCCTCCTCAACTGCCTCCTCCCAGTAGTCAAGGAATTCCTTCTGGGGTTACAGTGTAGTTTTTGCCCATTGAGGCTCTCCAGAAGTGATCCTCACACAATGGCAAAATTGAGAAAAGTGCAAGGAACAGCACCAGCTGCTGTACTCAGCCTTTTTCGGCCCCACAAAAGTTGTTGCTTTTGTCAACTAGAATATGGAATGTCGTCCTCAAATTTGGCCCTTCTCGAATTTGTCACCATCCTCCCTTACTTTTAAAGTCATTGTGGATTATGTAATTGGCTGTAAAGGACTTCAGGAAGTTTTGAGGCTGTGTAGGAAGCGTATAAATGAGCCTTTTCTTTTGCCCCCACAAAATCATAAAACTTCTCACTTGGCTGTTTTCTGTTTGTGAGAGCTTGCTGCACACACATTAGCTGTTCAGGTTGCCTACACAGAAGTGCCTGAACCATAGAAATACTTGATTAGCTGTGAAATGCTTTGGGATGTCTTGAGGATGTGAAAGATGTTGTATTAATATAAATAAAGTTTCATTCTTGGCTACACGCTCACAAAACATTTCTCTGTCACATCTGTCACCACTTTGATGCTTTAACTCAAGGCAGGCTGAAGAATGACTGACTACTTTTGTGTGGAACTTTCTCTTTTGACCGTGTAACTTTCTGCCTTCATGAGGATATCAGCAATTGTAGCAAATATTTTAACATATATATCCCCGAGGACATGAAATTCTACATCCCAGAGCGCTGAAAGAGGTAACTATGGAGAAAGTGGATGCATTGGTGATGATCTTCCAAAATTATGTAGATTCTGGAATGGCTCCTGTGGATTCGAAGGAGCAAATGTCGCCCCACTATTTAAGAAGGGAGAGAGAGAGAGAACTGGGAACTTGGCCTTGCATCAGGAATAGGGAAAATCTTGAAGTCTGTTATAAAGGATGTGATAAATGGACAAATTAGATAATCTGATTGGGCATAGTCAACAAAGGTTTATGAATGGGAAATCGTGTTTGACAAACCTATTGGAGTTTTTTGAGGATGTTACTAAGAGAATTGATAAAGAGGAGTCAGTGGATGTAGTATACCTGGATTTCAGTGTCATTGAGTCATCCAGCACGGAAACAGGTCCTTCGGCCCATCGTGTCAGTGCTGGCCATCAAGCACCTATCTATTCTAATCCCATTTTCTAGCACTTGGCCAGTAGCCCTGTATGCTATGGCGTTTCAAGTGCTCATCTAAACACTTCTTAAAGGGTTCCTGCCTCTACCACCCCCTCAGGCAGTTTGTTCCAGATTCCAGCCACCCTCTGGGTGAAAAAGCTTTTCCTCAACTCTCTTCAAATGCCTCCTGGTTATTGACACCTCCGCTAAGAGGAAATATTTCTTCCTAGCTATGCCCCTCATAATTTTGTATACCTCTATCAGGTCCCCCCTCAGCCTTCTCTGTTCTAAGGAAAACAACCCTAGTCTATCCAGTCTCTCTTCATAGCTTTTGAAAAATTCCCCACAGGAGCTAGGTTAGCAAAATTGAAGCACATGGGATCGGAGGTATGGATTCAGGATTGGTTAACTGGCAGAAAACAGGAGGCATAAAAGGGTCTTTTCTCATTGGCAGGCTGTGGGGTAGTGAGGCACTACAAGGATCAGCACTTGGGTCCCAAGGGGATTTGCAAAGACTTAGTGAGTGGGCAAGAGCATAGCAGATAGGTTGAACAGTTTCTCATCTGTTCTGTTGATTATCTCCACATCTGTGGGTAATTTGCTGCAAGTGGGGTGCAGTATTACAGCAGGGAAAACTGAGAAGAGAGCTTGGTGCAATGAAATATTCTTGTCTTCACTGAGAAGGGTTTGTGGTGGTTACACAATCCACCTGAGGATCACTGCAGAAGACTTGTCTTTGATCCAAGTATCTGCAACTCCATTCCTGATACCCTGTCCGGCTTGATCATGGTGCTACCTTGGTACATATAATGTGGAAAAATGTGAGTTATCCGCTTTGTAGGAGGAACAGATATGTGAGATTAGAAAGCACAGATACACAAAAGGAGCTGAGTGTCCTCATCAATAAGTCACTGAAAGCTAACATGCAGGTGCAGCAAACAATTAGGAAGACTAATGGTATGTTAGCCTTTTTATGTATCCTGTATAATAAAGACAAGCAAAATATTTGTTTTATTTCATCTGCCATTTCATTATCTACTATTAACTCCCCATTCTCACGCTCTAGCAGACCAGCTAGAGCACACTTTGTGTGCTCTTTTCCTTTTTAAATACCTGTAGAAACTCGTGCTGTTCATTTTTATGTTTCTAGCCTGCTTCCACTCATACTCTTAATTCCTTTCTCCTGATTAACCTTTTAGTCATTCTCTGCTATCCTTTATATTCTGACCAATCATCTGACCTGTCACTCATCTTTGAGCAGTTATGTGCCTTTTCCCTAAGTTTGCTTTCCTGAACTACTTTAGTTAGCCACAGATGGTGGGCCCTCCCCTTAGAAATTTTCTTTATAGTAAGAATATACTTATTCTGAGTATTCTAAAATATCCTCTTAGATGTCTGACACTGCTTCTTTATTGATCTATCCACAAGCCTAATGTCCCAATTCACTTCAGCTAGCTCAGATTTCATGCCCACATAATTGCCCTCATTTACATTTAAAATACTAGTTTTAGACCCACTCTTCTCCCTTTCAAAATGGATGTAAAATTCAATCATATTGTGGTTGCTGCTACCTAGGGGAGCCTTCACTCTGAGGTCATTAATTATTCCTGTCACATTTACACACTACCAAATCTAATATATCCTGCTCTCTAGTTGGTTCCAGAATGAGCTGCTCTAAGAAATTATCTCAAAAGCATTCTATGAACACCTCATCCAGGCTACTACTGCCAGTCTGATTTTTCCAGTTTATATGTAGATTAAATTCACTCATGACTATTGCTGTCCTTTTATCACAAGCACCCAATATTTCTTCTTGTGCACTTCGTTCTACGTTGTGGTTACTGTTAGGGATCCTGTAGACCACCCCCACTAGTGACTTCTTTCCCCTACTATTCTTCATCTCGGCCCAAACTCATTCTGCATCCTGATCTCCTGAGCAAGGTAGTCTCTAACTATTGCACCAATGCCATCCTTGATCAACAGTGCTTCCCCTCACCTTTACCCAGCTTCCTGTTCTTGAATGTCATATATCCCTTAATATTCAGGACCCAATCCTTGTCACCTTGCAGTAACATCTCCGTAACGGCTGTCAGATCATACTTATTTACTTCAATGTGTGCTTTCAACTCATTTACTTTATGAATGCTATGCACATTCAGGTAAAAAGCCTTTAGTTTTGTCTTTTTGTTACCTTTGTGAAATCTAAGTCTTGACTATTGTGTATTCTTAGGTTTTATCTCTGTCCCCTCCTGCTACTTTATGACCTTCATTTCCCATATTAGTGTTATGGTCTTCTGCTTTGAATCTACCCCTCCATTTGCCACATCTATCTAAGTTAGATCCCTCACCCACCAGCACCTACCCCCCCACCCCCCCACCCCCACGCACCCGCCCAGCCCTATTTAGATGAAAGCCCCCTCTACTTCCCTAGTAATGTGATTTGCAAGAACACTGGTTCCAGCATAGTTCAGGTGTAGACTCCCAATGGTACAGTCCCCACCTTCCCCAGTACTAGTTCCAGTGCCCCACAAACCAGAACCCACTTCTCCCATACCAGTCTTGGAGCCATGCATTCATCTCTCTAATCTTATTTGCTCTCTGCAAATTTGCACATACCTCAGGGATCCAGAGATTATTACCTTTGACGTTCTGCTTCTTAATTTGGTACCTGCCTTCTCATACTAACTATGTGGAACCCCCTTCCTTGTCCTGCCTATATTGTTGGTACCTACGTTGACTAGGCTGACTGTATTCTCCCCCTCCCACTGCAAGTTCCTCTCCAGCCATGAGCAGTTGTCCCGAATCCTGGCACTGGGCAGAAAACACAGCCTTCTGGATTCTCGCTCTTTTGTTGCAGAGAACAGTGTCAATCCCCTTCACTATAATGTCCCCTACTACCAATGCATTCCTGCTTGCTTCCTCCATTTGAACAGCTTCCTGTACCATGGTGTCATGGCAGCCTGCCCATCCACCTTGCCAACCTTGCTTTTGTCCACACAGGTTGTGTGTACCTCAAACCTGTTTGACAATTGCAAGGTCTGAGGCTCCTCCACTACTGTCTGCTCGGTCCTATTACCTGTCTCACTGAGGATCATGTCCTCATACCCTTCATTGCTGACAAAAACACATGACCCTATTCTAAGAGGCATGACTGTATTCTGGAACAAAGTGTCTAGGTATTTCTCCCCTTCCCTTATGTTGTGCAGTCTCTGCAATTCAGCTTCCAGATTAATAATCCTGGACCGGAATTTCTCTAGTTGTGCACACTTTCTGCAGATGTGTTTGTCATGGATTGCCTTGGTGTCCAAAAACTCCCATCTTCCACAGCTACAACATAACTCCTGTGCTGCCATTGTTACCTGGGCTATTTAGTTAATTTCGTTACTCAATTAACTTAGAATAATTCAAATGTATGATGCACCGAATTCCCACATGAACCTAATTCGCTACTCACCCTGCCTTACTTGCCTGTCTCCATGTGTGACCCTTACTGACAATTAGGAACCAAAAAGAGGATTTACGCATGGAGACGGGCATGGCTGAAATAGTAAATGAATACTTTACATCCTTCTCTGAGGAAGAAGATGCTGCATAGGTCATGGTGAGAGAGGAGATGGCTCAGACACTTGAAGGGGTTTAAAATTGATGAAGAAGTAAAAGGCTGTTTGTATGGCACTAGGATTGGATGGGATGCATCCAAGCATACTAAGGGAGGCGTTGGCCATAATTTCCCAAACTTTATTAGACTTGAGGTTTGTGCCAAGGATTGGAGAATTGAAAATGTTTATGCTGTTATTCAAAAAAGGGTGTAAAGATAAGTCCAACTACAGGCCAGTCAGTTTAACCTCGGTGGTGGGTAAGCTTCTAAAAACGATAATTGAGGATAATATTATTTGTCACTTGGGCAAATGCAGGTTAATTAAGGAAAGCCAGCATGAATTTGTTAAGTGCAAATCATGCTTAACTTGCTCGAGTTTTTTGATGAGGTAACAAAGTGGGGTGATGAGGGTAATGCTGTTGTGGTGTAAATGGTCTACCAAAAGGCAATTAATTAAGGACCGCACAAATTGTGAGCAAAGGTAGAGCTCATGGAAGGAAAGGGACAGTAGCAAAATGGGTACAAAGTTGGTTAAGTGACAGAAAACAGAGTGGAGGTTAGTGGGTGTCTTTTGGACTGGAGGAGGTTTTATAGTTGAGTTCCCCATGGATTGTTGTTAGGATCCCTGCCCCTCCTGATGTATATGAATGACCTAGACCTTGGAGTATGGGGTACGCTTTCAAAGTTTACAGATGATACAAAACTTGTAAGCATTGTGAACTGTACTGAGGATACTATAGAAATTCAAAAAGGACATAGACAAGTGGAAATTGGAATTTAATGCAGAGAAGCGTGAAGTGATTCATTTTTGGTAGGTAGAATGCGGCGAGACAATGTAAAGGATACAGTTCCAAAGGGCATGCAGGATCGGAGGGACCTTGGTTGTATGTGTGCATAAATCATTGAAGGTGGCAGGACAGATTGAGGGAGTGGTTAATAAAGCATATGGCATCCTGGTCTTTATCAATAGGAGCATAAAGTATAAAAGCAAGGAATTTGTGTTAAACCTGTATAAAATACTGGTTTGGCCTCAACTGGAACATTGCAGCCAGTTCTGGGCACCATGCTTTAGAACAGTTGTGAAGGCATTAGCGAGGGTGCAGAAAAAATTCATGAAAATGGTTCCAGGGATGTGGAACTTCATTTATGAAGATAGATTGGAGAAGTTGGGACTGTCTTCCTTGGAGAAAAGAAGGCTGAGAGGAGATTTGATAGAAGTATTCAAGATCACGAGGGGTCTGGACAGAGTAGCTATGGAGAAACTGTTCTCATTGGTGGAAGAATCAAGAACCAGAAGGCACAGATTTAAAGTAATTGGCAAAAGAAGCAAGAGTGACATGACAAACCTTTTTTGTGCAGTTGAGTGATTAGGATCTGGAATGCACTGCCTGAGATTCTGGTGGAGACAGGTTCAATGGAGACATTTGAGGGAATTGAATTATTATCTGAAAAGGAAGAATGTACAGAGTAATGGGGAGAAGGCAGGGAGGTGGCACAAAATGAATTGCTCTTTCAGAGGACCAGCATAGACACAACAGGTTGAATGACTGCCTTCTGTGCTGCAACTGTTCTATGATTCTATGAGCTGAGATGGGGTGCAGCTGAGCAATATTGTGGAGGTGGAAATATGTGGTCTTAGTGTAAAGAACATATATTGTTTCTGTTGGACTGTGCATTAAAATTACAATGGCTGCAGTTTGAAGGCCATGTCTACTGGAACATTGTGAGGGATATATACACTGTTGCTATCCTGAAACAGAGTGTGCCATGAAAGACAGGATGGTGCTGAGGAGGACCTCAGGACCTGAGGAGGACCTCAGGACCTGAGGAGGACCTCAGGACCTGAGGAGGACCTCAGGACCTGAGGAGGACCTCAGGACCTGAGGAGGACCTCAGGACCTGAGGAGGACCTCAGGACCTGAGGAGGACTGATGGGGAACTGCCTGGCAACAATGTTTTAATTGGCTCCTGACCAGGTGACCAGGGTTTGTGTGAGAGCAGTGCAGCAGAATAGCTTCTAGCCTGAAAGGAAAAAGACCTAAAGCCTCTCTCCTGAGTGTGTCAGATTCTAGTAATTCTACAATAATAGCTAGCTGGCTTTTTCTCCGAATAGCTGTATAACCTACTCTCTCTCTGAAAACCCCTGTCAAGAGGCAAAGAGGAAAATCACTGTTAGAGACATTGAAAGGCAAGTGCTCGACCAGTGAACTAAAGACTGAAAGCGAAAGTGCTGGGAAGACCACCTCATGTCATCAACAAAGAACTGAAAGGAATTTGGAAGACATCGATCAAAATAAACCCATCGAATCCTGTACTCTGGAATTGGTGCTATTGAACTGTTTTATCGCACCTTTAAAGTGCATGTTTTTATGTGTTTTATGTGTCTTGTATGTGTGTATATAGGGATTTAGGAAGGGATTGAGTTTAGGTTATAGAGTTAGAAATTAGTTCATATTCCTTTCTTTTACCACTGGTTAAAGACAATTTATTCAATAAACAGATATTTACTTATTAAGTTTACAAATCTGGTGCTTGTATTCTGTTAACCTATGTTAAACAATTAGGTGGGTTGATCAAACTTTTTCACATTTGTCGTGGCTCGGAGACCAGTGGGGCTTGATATTGCAGCACACTGTCCCCAATGAGTCATGATACTTAGTGACAACACAGTTATGATGTCGGAAGCTCATCTCTAAGCTGAATATGACACCAAAGTCTCATGCAATCTGGCTTGGCAACAGACAATTGCCAGGAAATGGATGGAGTCAGTAGTAAGGGAACAGAATTTGTGTGGGCACCAAAGACAATGGCTTTGGTTTTCCCAAAATTTGTTTGAAGGAAACTTTTATTCATTCAGTACTGGATGTCAGAAAAGCTATCTTAGACACAGTGGAAGGAGGTGGCAGTGAGTTAGATTTGGCTGCCGTCAGCATAAGTAGAAAGATTTAAATTGTCTGTGGTGGCAATAAAAGAGCTATCTAGTCTAATCTCACTTTCCAAGTCTTGGTCCAAAGACCTGTGGGTTACAACACCTCAAGTGTAAATTTAAGTGATTTTTGAAATGAAATAAAGGTTCTGCCTCTAATACTCTTTCGGGCAGTGAGTTCTATACCCATAGCACTCTTTCGTTAGAAAAAACATTCCAACTCGTGGCTTGTCTTTCTACCAAAGTCTTTAAATCATGTTCCCTAGTTATTGGCCTCTCTTCTGATAGAAATAGGTGCTTCCAACCCAGTCCTTTCTATCACCCTCAAGTTTATACACGTCAATTAAATTCCCCTCAGCCTCTCCTGTTCCAAAGAAAACAATGCCAACTTATCCAATCTTTCTTCGTACCTAAATTTCTCCATTCCTGTCAGCACCCTCATAAATCTCTTCTGTACCCTCCCTAACGCAATCATATCGATCTGCATTGCTGGCAAGATATGCAGTATTCTGGTCTAACTAGTGTTTTATTTAGCTCCAGTATAACCTCCCTGATTTTATACTATAGGCCTTGGCCAATAAAAGAAAATATCCCATATACCGCCTTGACCACCTTTTATTGAGCTACCTTCGGGGATCCATAGACACGTACACTCGTGTCCCTATGTTTGTCTACAGTTCTCAGAATCTTACCATTATGTGTATTCCATTGGTTTGCTTGTCCTCCCCAAATGCAATACCCCTCACATACTTCTCTGCACTGACTTCAATTTGCTACTTTTATGCCCACTTGACCATTGATATCTTCCTATAGTCTACAGCTTTCTTCATCACTGTTGACCACACGCCCAATTTTTGTATCATCTGCAATATTTGTAATCATACCCCCTACATTTAAGTCTAAATCATTGATATATATACCACAACAAAAAAGTAATTCAGTAGTGAGCCTTCCAGAATTGCATGGGAAACAGCCTTCCAGTCACAAAAACACCTGCCAGTCGCAAAAACACCTGCCAGCCATAACCATTGGCTTCCTGCCGTTGAGCCATTTTTGGATCCAACTTGCCATTTTCCCTTAGAACCTATAGCTTTTATTTTCTGACCAGTCCATCATGTGAGGTCTTGCCTTGCTAAAATCCATTTAGGCTACATCAAACACAATTGCCTCTCTGTTATCACCTCAAAAAATTCAGAGTTCATGAACTTTCCTTAACAAATTCCATGCTGACTGTCCGAAATTATTCTGTGCCCCTCTAAACGACAATTTACCCTGTTGCTCAGAATTTGCTTTACGATAATTTCCCTACTGCTGATGTTAGACTGCTGGCATGTAAGCTGTCGATCCCACTACTCGGGCTATCCTTTCTCCCTTTTTAAACAATGGTACCAGGTTAGCAGTCCTGGGGTACCATTCCTGTAGCCAGAAAACATTTGAAAATATCGCTCAGAATCTCCACTATTTCTGTCCCTGCTTCCCTTAGGAACATTGGATACATTTCATCAGAATTTAGTGATTTATTCATTTTGAAGGATGCTAAACTCCATAATATTTCCTCCCTCACTATGTTTATTCAGTTAATGTCCCTGCTCTTTTGAAAACAGATACAAAGTATTTGTAAGAACCATTTCACCTCCACACACAAATTACCTTTTTTGATCTCTAATGAGCTTACTTTTTCCTTTGTTAGCCTCTTGTTGTAAGTTCACTCCTGCAGTTTCTTTACTCCTCCAGGCTTTCTGCAGTATTGAGCTTTTGGTAATGACCAATGACAGATGTTAAACTAACTGCCCTACAGTTAGCTGTTTTTTTTGGTCTCCCTCCCCTTTTTGAATAAGGATGTTACACTGGCAGCTTTCCAGTCCTCTGGGACTTTTCCAGAATCTAAAGATTCTTGAAAGATTACTACCAGTGCATCCACTATCTCTGTTGTTACTTCCTTTAATATCCGAGGATATTATCCGGGGGACCTATCGGCCTTTAGCCCCATTAGTTTCCCTAGTACTATTTCCCTAGTGATAGTTATTGTATTTATTTCCTCCCCCTCTTTTGGCCCTTGATTATTTAGCATTGGAATTCTATTAGTGTCTTGTACCATGAAGACCAAAACAAAGAATTTATTCAACCTCTTTGCCATTTCCTGGTTCCCCATTTATTATTTCCCCAACCTCATTCTGTAGAGGGTCTGTGTTCACTTTGGTCTCGCTCTTCCTTTTTATATATTTAAAGAAGCTCTTGCTGTCTGTTTCTATATTACTTGCTAGTTTACCCTCAAAGTTTATCTTCTCCCTCTTCATTTATTTATTTTTGGTCATGTTTTGTTGGTTTTTAAAACTTTCCCAATCCTCTGGCTTACCACTAATCTTTGCCACATTGTACAACTTTCCTTTCAATTTGATACTATCCTTAACTTCCTTGGTTAACCATGACTGGTTTATCCCCTTGCCTGAATCCTCCTTCCTCACTTGGAATATATCTTAGTTGTGAGTCATGAACTATTTTCTTAAACGTCTGCCATTGTTCAGCTAATATCCTATCCCAGCCTATTGCAGCCAACTCTGCCCTCATTCCTTTGTAATTACCCTTATTTAAGCTTAGCACAGTTGTTTCCGACCCAAGTTTCTCTCAAACTGAATGCTAAATTCTACCATGTTATGCTCCCTGTTTCCTAGGGTACTTTTTACTCTGAGACCATTTATTAAGCCTCTGCAAGGTACAGGTATATACTCCAGACAACAACAGCACCACCCTTGTCGGCAGGTTTGATAACAAAGTCAGGGTTTCACCTAAGTGGAGTGCAGCAAGTTCAGGAGGAGACAAGTTGGAGTGGGTGAGAGGAGCAGAGAAATTAAGACCACCAATATCACACTGACAGTTCTCAATGAAAAGATTAAGAGCAGGTAAGAGGCCAGAGGAAGGGGCCCAGGAGGAGAGAGAATACTTTTGTACGTACGCAGATGTAGCGAACGGTGAGGACGAACCCTGTCATTTATATCATGCAGTAACTCCTTGCTCTTATGCAAGTCTAACAAGCCTTTTATAACTTCCTTTTGAGCAAGGCAAGACTGTGATTGTATATAATACAAAATTTATATAATATATAGTATATTTAGATTATAATAATTTATATAGTCAAATACTTTTACTGTTTAAGAGGGGGTGGAGCGAGATAGAAGGTAGGGATATGTGACGGCTAAAAAAACAAAGATGTCATGGCCACAAGACAAAGGGTGTGTTTATAATATAATTATAATTGCTGTTTCAGTGGCTCTGATTCACACAAACTACAAACTAATCAAAAGATTATATAATTATAATATGTATAAATATTAAATATATTTATATATACAATGCCATACTGAATGGAAAGTCCATTGGACTCTAATTTGGACCTGCAATTAAGAAGGGCGTGCATTTTGTTGATATAATCATACTTGTTAAAGATGACAATTCCTGTGCTTTTGTCAGGTTTATTGATGTGTAAAACAAAAACAGAATTATCTGGAAAAACTCAGCAGGTCTGGCAGCATTGGCGGAGAAGAAAAGAGTTGACGTTTCGAGTCCTCATGACCCTTCAGCAGAACTGAGTGAAATTAGGAGAGGGGTGAAATATAAGCTGGTTTAAGGTGGGGGGTGTGGAGGAAGAGAAGTGGCGGGGGGAGGTGGGATTGTGGTTGTAGGGACAAGCAAGCAGTGATAGGAGCAGATAATCAAAAGATGTCACAGACAAAAGAACAAAGAGGTGTTGAAGGTGGTGATATTATCTAAACATATGTGCTAATTAAGAATGGATGGCAGGATATACAAGGTACAGCTCTAGTGGGGGTAGGGTGGAATAAGACTAACCGGGCATAAAAGGTATAGTTCTGTTGAAGGGTCATGAGGACTTGAAACGTCAACTCTTTTCTTCTCTGCCGATGCTGCCAGACCTGCTGAGTGTTTCCAGGTAATTCTGTTTTTGGTTTGGATTTCCAGCATGCGCAGTTTTTTGTTTTTATTTTATTGATGTGTATGTCCGGAATGTGAAAGTCAGACAGGTTGTTCAGAGTTCCGCAATATGCGTATACTAGATCAGCTAGGCATGCTTTCAAGGATTCAGTGTCTTCAGTGGATGCTGATTTGTGGCAGGATAGTTGGGAGTAGAGGAGTTCGAACTTAGCAAATACCTCTTCCTATTTGATTTGGGATGAAGGTACACCAAAATTGAAACCATACGCAAGAACAAACTCCTCATTTTCTGAGAGTACATGGTCAGACATTTGTTAGGTGTTTAGTGGCATCATTAATTGCATTGCCAAACCACTTCCACTTAGTGAGTTTATAGTGCGGACGTGTTTCAAGCATTTACTGTTTATGGTGCAGTCATCTATTGAAGCAATATAGCAGCATAAACTGATCAAAAAGTGAAAGAAATTTGCGCACCTCAGACCAAATGTAGTATAGGGCATGAAATAAATTAGTAACCCTATTACCAATCTCTTCAATCTCATCTCGCATAAAAGCTTGCTTGATCATCGGACTGTGTCTCACTTTAGCATTATCAATATGCTTCAACAACATAGTTCGACTTACAGGTAAGTTAAGAACAGGTAAGCTATGTCATGAGGACTCGAAACGTCAACTCTTTTCTTCTCCGCTGATGCTGCCAGACCTGCTGAGTTTTTCCAGATAATTCTGTTTTTGTTTTACACATTAATAACCCTGACAAAAGCACAGAAATTGTCATCTTTAACAAGTATGACTATTTATTGACTTTCTCCAAGCATGTATTAAACGCAAGGTTGTGCCAGTTTTCATTTCCAAACATATTGATAATGTAGTGGGTTGGATACAGGGCTTGTCATTTCCAGGACCTTAAGGGGGCTAAAACCTTCCATGCTGTCAGCTGTAAGGATCCTATACAAAATGAAATTGGATCCAGTCCCCAGTGGGCATGGGTCTACAACACAAAACTGATTTGGCTGTAATTGCTAGGTGTCACTCAGGTTTGGACTGATATTCTAAGTGGTAAATATTTATTATTGGACCAGTGGATGTTCTTCCAAAGCTGGGGGCCAGTGATCTGCAATTAACCATTATATGTGGGGTGTTTGATCCTTAAACCTGGAGTCACTTCACAGGAAATTTTTAGTGAATATAAATTCACCACCACCCCCCACGGTTGCATAAGCTGCTTAACATGGATGGCATTACAGATGTTTATGGGGGTACAACACAAATCAGTCCCCTTGATTGGCAGTCTATCCGTTCCCTCGACTATCCATGGGCTGTGACAGCAGCATGTACTTTCCACAAGATACACTGCAGCAACTGATTGAAGCTTCTTCGCCACCACCTCCCAAACCAATGCCTTCCACCGTTGGAAAGGATAAGGACAGCAGGTGCATGGGAACACCATTCACTCCAAGTTTGCCTCCAAATTACTCATCACCCTGACTTGGATATATATTGCTCTTCCTTCATGGGTCAAAATGGTACAACTCCCTACCTAACGGCAGTTGAGTACCTTTCGTTGAGGCAGTTGAAGAGAAGGCCAGTGGCACCATTTCAAGGGGATTGGCAATAAATGCTGACTTTGTTAGTAATGTCCATATCCACAAAGTAGATTTCAAAAAGCATTGAATGGCACTTAAGTATGTTGCTAGTTTTGTGCTGTTTCAGTGAAAGGCTCTGATTCACACTAAAACTACAAAATCTCAAAATAATTACCTGTCTTCCTTCATTTTTTCATGCGTCTCTTAGTGGCCTTCTCAGGAGTGGTCTGGGGAAGGTCAGGTATCCATCTACTGTGTGGGGAATCCTTGCAAAAACGATACAGGGGCTAGAAACTAATTATTACCAAAAATAAGACTTCTCTGTTCGTGCCAGCAAGGGTAGCCATGGTAAATTACAGTGAGTAGTCATTAGTTAAATTTTTCAGTTCAGTAGGTTATGATTGGTCTAGAAAGATGGTCTCAAACTGCGATGAATATCTTTCACAGAAGTCTGACCAAGAGAAAAGCACAAAAATGAACATTTTTTTAATAGTGCATTAAAGAAAGCGACCCTTTCCTTGTATATCTGTAAGGGGATATCTCTTGGCTGTTTGCATGACATCAACTGGGAAGGCATTGTGGTTGACTGACTGATTGAACTTCCTGACTTGGTGTAACATCATGTCCAATGACTCCTCCCTCTCCTTGGGAAACATATATGAGAAAAGGATGATGAATAAACGTTATCTGGCTTACCAAGCTGACCCTATCCAGACTCGACATGGCCTTGCCTGGCCCCCACCCAGCATCTGTTGAGCCAGGCAACATTGACGGAAAGGTGAAGTGCCAGCCCCATGGTTATTGCCTCTTCTTTACCATTTGGCTGAGATCAGGAACTCGTGGGGAATTACGGGTATGGAACCAACTCCCATCAATTTTATACATATTAGAAACAGGATTGAAAGTAACAGGTGGAATCTTATTGAGTAGTTCCAGTGGTGTCAGACTAATTCTTGTGGTTTTATGTTTGATGTAAAACTAATCCCTTCTTGCATTGGAAGAACTTTCTGTTCATTGAGCCTTTTCTGTGTTGTTGCTATTGCCTGTGCTTTGCCCACACTGAGGCATTAACATTATCATAAATTTGTCGAAGGGGGAGAAGAAGCACTTTTTAGCTGACTAACCACCATCAGGGTGTGTGTGTGTATTTAGAGAGACTAAAGGTGGGGAGAGACAGGCATAAACACAGAAGAGGAGCAATAGAAACAGACTGTACAGATTAAAAAAAAGATATTTTTCAGCTCTGTCTTGTTCACATTATGTCTACAAATTGGTGTTTATTACAAGACATAATTGAAGGTGAGTTTGATGCGGCGCCCAAAGTAATTAGGAATGTCCGTGGTGTAACTCTTGCACCCAGTGGTGAGGGGGGAAGTCCTAAGTGAGATCTGTAAACAACCCTGAGCTAGGAATTGGTCTATCTCATTAGCTCCTACCCAATACAGCGCTGGCATTGATCTATGAATCATCCTTTCCTAAAGGGTATATTGTATGTATGTATGTATTTGGGTGTCTCTTTCTGAAATGTCCATGAGGAAATGTTTCTTTGTATTGAAACAGCGGTGGTGGTTTGATGTCTGAAGCAGTGCATTAATGGACATCTGTAGGAAGTGAGAAATTACAGGAAGCAGCGATGGCTGCAAATTTTACAAGGATGTCCTTTTTTGGAAATAGTGTACAGCGTTTTTATAGTACCATTGTTTAATCCAATTTGTGTACCAGGCCACTGCAACAATGCTTGCTTCACTGGCTTTGGGATTGGAGGATTGATCCCTGACACACATTCAATGCAGCTTACTTTTGCAGCCACCACTGCCCATCCACCTTTCCTAGCTGCTGAGGTCCTATTTGAGTGAAGTCTCACTTCAAGAAACCTATTCATTTTTGTTTTACAAAAAAGACAAACAGCACATTGAAACTCCTGAGGATCTGAGATGTGGTTGCAAGTAAGAAAGGTTTTTTTTTAGAAAATCAAGAGAGACTTATAGTGTACCAGGTGGAAAGCCTAAAGAAGCTGGAGTGGATCTGTTTAGAGCAGACCAGTTTAAAGGCAAATTTAATAGAGGTGCTCAAAATTGAGGAGTTTTGATATGAGTAGATAGGGACAAACTGTTTCCATCAGCAGGTAGGTTGAAAACCTGAGAACACAAATTTAAGACAAGTGAAGTAGTGCTAGTAGACCATATACCTCCACCACGCTGTGTTAATTCAACATTATTACAATTTTGCAGTTCTTCCTTGAGGGTTTTCCCTGCTTAGCTGATTCATTGCAACTACAAAGCTGAAAAAAAATCTTGCTATTAAGAGCATGCATCTCACTGAGGAGGCTTAAGGCCAATCCACATCCAACAACCTGGCCTGTGGATCTGCACCTTCACCAAAAGCTAACCAATTCTTCTTTGGGCCTTCTATGTACCCAATTTCATTGAAATCTGCCTATTAGTTTTGAGACATGTTGTTTACAGACTAACAAACAGGGGTGAAAACATTACCTTTTCCCACCTTCAGTGGTGGAGGAAATAATTGACAAAAGAAGCAGGCAGGAGATGGGATTTATTTTACTCAGGGTGTTATCATCTGGAATGCGCTGCCTGAAAGGGTGGTGGAAGAAGGTTCAATGGTAACTCTCAGAGGGAATTGGGGATATGCTTGAAAAAGAAATGTTTTCGGAGCCATGGAGAAAGAGCAGAGGAATGGGACTAATTGGATAGTTCTTTCAAGAGCGGGCACGGACACAGATACAACAAAATGTTCGGTATGAATTTAATATTTCTATTATGTGATAGCCAGTAACGTTTTTTCTGCAAAAATAGTAACATCAGCTTGGCTCACAACACACATGAAACTAAATCGGAAACTTGTGTATTTAAGTCCCATTGCAGGATTTGAGCATTTAATTCCAGGCTGGCATTTTAATGCAATAGTATGAGAACACTGCATTGTTGGAGCTGCCGTCCTTTGGATGAGAAATTAACTACCCATCTGTTCAAGTGGACATTTAAGATCCCGCAGCATTGTTTCTAAGAGCAAGGCATTCCCATAATGTTCTGGCCAACGTGGCTCTCTCAGCTGACATCACTGGAAAACGACTGTTCATACATGTGCATGATGGGGAGGAGCCTTCAAAACATGAAATTTTAAGTTTGAGGCATTGGAGGACTGGGTGAAAATACATTATGTAGACTGGTTTGACACACATGCTGATTAGCAAAGATTGGTGGATCCAGCTTTCTACAGGGACCTAGATTGAATTTTTTTACCTCCTAGTCTATGTAGCTCAGTTTCAAACTACCTTTACCAATGAAGCTACAAAATTATGTGTGTGTATAAATTTGAACATTCTGTTATTAATTCAGTGGCTAAACTGAGCTATTATTACACAACCTCTTACTGGTATGTTCCCAACCCCGACCTATAAGCTTTTCTTCCCTTTTGCTGGCATATTAATTAAAGTTTAAATGAAAAAGTTCTCCACCCCATCTATTCTATAATCAATAATTTGGGATGCTCTTTCCTCAGCCCTGCCACTGCCACGCTCCCCAGTTTGACCCCACGATGGTTATGACTCACATTTTAGGCAGTTGTTTCTAGTTGTTTAACACATTGGTTGCTGCAGCCTCTGCTTACCCATGCTAACATGGAATTATTATCTGTAGATACAGGAGGAACAAGAAGCACCACTAATGACCACCTGAATCTGATATCTGAGAACAATAGGAGTCATAATCATGTTATGCAATGCCTCAATCCACAGAATACACTAAATTATCCATTGCTTTTCAAGTACTCATGTAATGAAGACTTGTTAAGTCAACTTTCAAAAAAAAAGCTTTCCTTTGGAAATACAGATTATGGTGTCTTTCACTGGTGGATAAATAGGGAGATGCATTGACATTGGTTTACAGTAAAATGATATCTTCATTTCATGTTCACTTGACCTAGTCTTTTGAGAAAACATTCACTGGCAGTACAATTATCAATTTTTTTTTCCCTTTCAAGCTTGTGTCTGGAAAGAGCATTTTTGACCTGTGCAACTTGAGGGTGAAGTCCTGGAAATCACAGATTCATTATTGCTGTTAGTAGTGTGAGCATTTTGAGGTAATGTCAGGTGCTTTTAATTCATGAAGCAAACTGAATTCAGCTTCTTGCTGTCTCAAGATGGTAAATTAATCTAATGCTAGTGCAAGAGATCCCTACCATCCACTGTCCACTCTCTGCACCACTTAATTTCACCCATACCCAGTGCCAGCTGGGCACCTTCATTCACTTGTTCCACATAATCTTCTACCTTCTGCAAGAAAGAAAGACTTGCATGACCACAGGTTATCACAAAATGCTTACAGCAAAGGAAGTGTTTTTTTTAAATGTAATCAACTGTTGTAATGTAGGAAACCTGGCAGTCAGTTTACATGTGATAGGCTCCCACAAACAGTGAACAACCTTCTACCAACTGAGCCACAGCTGAAACCTTCCCTTGTAAAATATCATCCCATTGTAAATAAAGGTTTGCATTTAGATTGTACTTTTCAAGATTTCAAAACAAGCCAAAGCACTTTAAAGCCAAAGAAGTACTATTGAGGTTGTAGTTATGTTGTAATGTAGGGAAACACCACAGCTAATTTGTGCACAGTAAGATCCCAAGGCAACAATGAGATACATAACTGGATAAACCATTTTAGTGAAATAGAAACAGAAACCGTTGGAAATGTACAGCAGACGTGGCAGCACCTGTAGAAAGAGAAAGAAACAGTTAATATTTCAGGTTGATGAGCTTTGGGTAGAACTGAAAACTTAGAGCAGTAATAGATTTAAAGTAAATACTGAGGCAGGGATGTGGGGAAAGAACAAAAGGGAAATGAAAAAATGATTTACTTGTAATTTCAATTTAGTATAGTGTATTCGCTGCTTATGAAGTGGTCTCCTCCACATTGGGGAGAAGAAATGCAGACTGGATCACCGCTTTGTGGAAAACCTCTTCAGTCTGCAAGATTGACCCTGAGCTCCCTGTTGCTTGTCACTTCAATTCTCCATCTTCCACTCTAACCTTTCTATCCTGGTCTCCAATTTCATTTCATGCTTTGACTCATCTGACGCTTTGACAAAAAAATAGTTCTGAAGAAAGGCCCTGGACCTGAAACGTTAACTTTGTTTCTCTCTCCACAGGCGCTGTCAGACCTACTGAGCATGTCCAGAATTTTCTGTTTTTATTTCTGACCTTTCTGTCCTTGGCCTGTTGCAGTGTTCCAATGAAGCTCGGTATACGCTTGAGGAACAGCACCTTTATCTTTCGAATCCCATACTCTACAGCCTTCTGGACTCAGCAATGAGTCCACCAATTTTATATCAAAACCTCTGCCTCTGTTTTTTCTTTTGTTTCTTTGCTGTTTTGGTTTTGTCTAGTTTATTTTTTTTATTCCTTCACCTTGCATTCAGATGAGTGCTGTGCAGACATTCGCACCTCATTGGACACTTTTTTTTAACTATTGTCACTGGCTTTTTTACCATGAAACTTTTTGTCATTTAATCTATCCTGCTTTTTATCTCTTGTTCTCCCTTCCCACTCTTTTCTCTTCCTCAACCTCCCACTTTGCTTAAAACCTATTACGTTTCTGTCTTCCCTCAGTTCTGATGAAGGGTCATCATCCTGAAACATTAATTCAATTTCTATCCTCTGACCTGCTGAGTATTTCCAGCATTTTCTGTTTTTATTTCCGATTTCCAGCATCTGCAGCGTTTGGTGTTTGTAATAAAGTCGGAGGTCTGTCTTTGGGTGGAAGGCAAGAGAGTTAAACAAAAGGGAAGATGGTTCAAGGCAAAATGAGATGGTAATAGGATATATAAAGAAACAAAAGATGGCCTAGAGTGAGTATATGCATATGGGAAAACCAGAATCATCAACAGCTGCTGTCCAAAAACAAAATAAACTTCTCAAAAACACACAAAAATGGGCGCAGAGATTATGATAACCACTCATAACCCTTGCCCCAATGCTTTTTTTCTTGTTTTTTGATAACTATTTCTCTGCTGTTCTTTTATTATACCCCCTAATCTTTAAAATCCAGGGCAGGTGGGCTTTGGCTTAACGTCTCATCTGAAAGCACCTCCAACAGTGCAGCACACCATCTGTACTGCATTTCAGTATCAGCCTAGATTCTGTGTTTGTGGCCGCGACTCTCTGAACCAGTTTGGACTTCTACCAACTTAACCATCAAGGAAATAGTAACATAGATGATGAACTCAATAAAAACATGCTTTTTAAAAAAAATGCATATCTCAATGATTAAGCTGTAAAAAAAATTCAGTAGACAAAAACACTATTGGATTAAGAACTTGGGAAAAGTAGTAATTTCATCTTGATTAGGAAAGCTGCGAGCATAACCTGTTTGTTGTAAACTGAAATGATTACTTTGGCAGTTGTTGAAAACCCTGTTCCTGCTTTGAAACAATAGAACAAAATTGTCAGAACATGTCTGCCATAAAATCATGTTTATTTTGTATATTTTTCAGACTTGCTTGGTGGTGCATTCTCCTCTGGACTAGAGGTTTGTAGGCTCAAGTCACACTTCAGAATCACAGTGTATAAACTGGGATGCCACGTCTATAGAGTTGAAGGCATGCTGCATTATCCAAGGCCAAATCCCATTTATTCCATCATAGGATTTTTTAGGATTTTTGCTGATGTTTTTAGGCAGTGAAGTTTTCTGTGAAAATTGTAAACCAGTGGCCTTTGTATTGTCCTTTTGGTAAGATCCCAAACCTTTCTGTTTGTTCAGGTGATTCTGAAGATTCCATGGCACCATATGAAGGGGAGATCTCCATAGACTGTACATTGCATGGTTTCTTAAAATCCCCGAGAGAGGGTTGGCTTCAGTTGCCCTTCTCCAAATGCTGTTCCTCTTTGATTTTGTATCGATCTTCACAGCAGAAGACACAAAAAGCATCCCAGGAATAGTAGAAAATCAAAAGGCAAAAGGGAAGGAGGAACTTAAAACAATCTCTACCAGAGAAAAAGTACTAGGAAAACTAAAGGGAATAAAGGTGAACAAGTTCCCTGGACCTGATGACCTGCATCCTAGGGTCTTAAAAGAAGTGGCTGCAGAGATAGTGGAAGCATTGTTTGTAATCATTTCCTAGATTCTGGAAAGGTCTCAGCAGATTGGAAAACCAGAAATTTAACAGCCCTGTTCAAGAAAGGAGGGGAAAAGAAAGCAGGAAATTATAGGCCAGTTAGCCTAATGTCTGGCATCGGGAAAATGCTAGAATTCATTGTTAAAGAGTAGTAGCAGGATATTTAGAAAATCATTGTACAATCAGGCCAAATCAACATGGTTTTGTGAAAGGGAAATTGTATTTGGCAAATTTATTAGAGTTCTTTGAGGATATAACAAGCAGGGTGGATAAGAGAACCAGTAGATATAGTATATTTAGATTTCCAAAAAGTATTCAATAGGATGCCACGTAAAATGGTGTTGGGGGTGACATATGGCAGGGAGATGGGAACCTGGAGGCAGATTCAGATAGGTCAAATTCAGAGCAGGGAGCGGGCGACAGAAACTTAGCAAGTGATTCTGAAAGACAGAAGAAGAAAAGTTAGGTTTGCCAAATTTCAGTGCTACAATGTTAACAGGTATTTATTTAAATGCAAGGAATATAGTAAACAAAGTCAATGAGCTGAGGGCACAGATAGTAACATGGTAGTATGATAATGGAAGTTTGCCTTAAGGAGGTGCAAAAATGGTAGTTCAACATCTCTGGATGTAGGATGTTCAGAGAGGATAGAGAAGAGGCTAAAAAAGGTGGGGGTGTAGCATTATTGGCTAAGGAATCAGTTACAGCTGTAAGGAGGGAATGATATACTAAAGGAATCATCAAATGAGGCTATATGGGTTGAGCTCAAATTAAAATGGGGCAGCCACACTACTGAGAGTGTACTATAGGTCCCCAAATAGTGAGAGGGTGATAAAAGAGCAAATATCTAGGCAAATATCTGAGGGCAACAACAATAGGACAGTAATAGTCGGGGACTTCAACTGCCTGAATTTCAACTGGGATATGAACCATGTAATAGGCACAGAGGCTACAAAATTCTTAAACTGCATTTAAGGGAAGTTTTTAGCCAGCATGTAACAATGGGAGGGAGTACAATTCTAGATTTAGTCTTAGGAAATGAAGCTGGACGAAGTAGCAGTGGGGGACCATTTTGGAGATAGTGATCATAATACAGTTGGATTTAGCATAATTATGGAAAAGGATAACGATAGAACAGGAGTAAAAGTTCCAAATTGGGGAAAGACAAATTTTACGAAACTGAGAGATGAACTGGCGAAAGTGGACTAGACACAGCTACTAGCAGAGAAAACTATGTCAAATCAGTAGGAGGCATTCAAAAGCGAGATTCTGCAGGCACAGTTTAGACATGTCCCCACAAAGAAAAAGGGCGGTACTGCCAAACCTACAGCCCCCTAGAAGCATTCAAGGTAAGATAAGGCAGCAAAAGAAAGCTTTTGACAGTCACAAAAAATTAATATGTTAGAAAGCCTAGAGGACTATAGAAAGTACAAGGGTGAAGTAAAAAAGGTACTTGAGGAAGCAAAGAGAGGATATGAAAAAATATTGGCAGGTAAGATCAAAGAAAACCCAAAGATGTTTTACCAGTACATTAAGAGCAAGAGAATAACTAAGGAAGGGTAGGGCCTATCAGAGATGTACATGGTAACTTGTGCGCTGATGCTAAAGATGTGGGCAGGGTTCTCAATGAGTACTTTGTCTCTGTCCTCACTAAAGAGAGGGATGATGCAGATATTCTAGTTAAAGAGGAGGAGTGTGAAATATTAGATACAATAAGCATAGTAAGAGAGAATGTACTGGTGGGACTGACATCCTTGAAGGTGGTCAAATCATCAAGGCCGGATGGATTGTATGTAAAAGGAAGCCAGGAAGGAAATAGCAGGTGCTTTGAGGATCATTTTCCAATCCTCACTAGATACAGGCGAGGTACCAGACGATTGAGGTCTGCGAACATTGTACCATTATTTTAAAAAGGGTGCGAGGGATAGGCTAAATAATTATAGGCTGGTCAGCCTAATTTCAGTAATAGGCAACTTATTAGAACCAATTCTGAGAGAAAGGATAACCTGTCACTTGGAAAGGAATGGATTAATCAGGGATAGACAACATGGTTTTGTTAGAGGAAGGTCATGACTTACTAATTTATCCAAATTTTTTGAGGGAGTTATAAGGAGGATTGATGAGGGTAATGCAGTGGAAGTTGTCTACATTGTTTACATAGTAAGAAATTTGACAAGGTCTTCATGGCAGACTTGTCAGAAAAGCAAGATTCCATGGGATACCGGGGAAGGTGGTGAGTTGGACACAAAATTGGCTCAACAACAGGAAACAAAGGGTAATAGTTGATGGATGCTTTTGCAAATGGAAAATGGTATCTAGTGGTGTTCCACAGGGCTCAGTGTTGGGTCCCTTGCTGTTTGCTGTTTATGTTCATGATTTGGACTTAAATATTGGTGGCTCAATTGGGAAAATTGCAGATAACAGAAAAATTGGCTGTGTAGTTGATAGTGGAAAGGATAGCTGTTTTCTCCAGAATGTCATCAATGGTTTGGTTGAATGTGGGCGGTGAAGTGGCAGATGGAGTACAATCCAGAGAAGTGTGAGGTAATGCATTTGGGGAGGGCAAACAAAGCTAGGGAATACACAATAAATGGGAGGATATTGAGAGGGGTTATGGAAGTGAGAGGTCCTTGAAGGTGGCAGGATGGCTGGATAAGGTGGTAAAGGAAGCATGTGGAATGCTTCCTTTATTGGATGAGGTATAGAATACAAAATCAGGGATGTGTACAGTTCTGGCTGCAACATTAAAGGAAGGACATAATAGTTCTGGAGAGAGTACAGAGGAGATTTGCAAGTATGCTGGCAGGGTTTGAAAATTGCAGCTGTGAGGAAAGATTGGATAGGCTAGGGTTATTTTCCTTGGAACTGAGGAGACTGAGGGGTGACATGATTGAGGTGTAGAAAATTGAGGGGCCTAGATAGACTAGACAGGGATGCCCTATTTCCCTTAGTGGAGAGGTCAATTATCAGGGGGCACATATTTAAGGCGATTGGTAGAAGGATTAGTGAGGACATGAGGAAAAATTTCTTCACCCAGAGGGTGGTGTGTGTTTGGAATTCGCTGCCTGGTTTGGTGGTGGAGGCAGAAACCCTCAACTCATTTAAAAAGTACCTGGATCTGTACCTGAAGTGCTGTAACCTGCAAGGCTGCGGACCGGGTGCTGAAAGGTGGGATTAGAATAGGCAGCTAGTTTTCTATTTTGTCTTTTACGGCTGGCGCAGGCACAATGGGCTGAATGGCCTCTTTCTGTGCTGTAACTTTTCTGTGGTTCTATTAGCATGGATAGAGGATTGACTAACAAACAGTAAACAGGAAGTTGGGATTACTGGGTCAATTTCAGGATGGCAAACATAACGAGTGGAGTGCTGCAGAGATCAGTGCTGCGGCCTCAACTATTTACAATCCATATTAATGACTTGGATGAAGGGACTAACTACTGTAGCCAAATTTGCTGATAATACAAAGGTGGTTAGGAAAGCAAATTGAGGCGAGAATATAAAGAGTTTGCAAAAAGATAGGGCAGAATTTTGATGTAGATGTGTGGGGATGGGCCCGACACGCCGATGCATAAAATGACGCATGATGTCAGGCGTGCGTCCCTACGTCACCACGTGCCATCGTGATATTTCAGTGGGCAGTTACTATATGAGCACTGATGCGTGCCTGCTATTAATTAACGGGCTACTTAAGACCCTTGAACCATTTATTAATTTTTTAGAGCCCGTGCGATTTCAGAGTGCCGCACAGGTGCAATGAGCAGGCGGGTTTTTAAAAGCCTCATCCACAGGTGGGTTAAGAGGAGGGGCAAGTGGCTCGCAAATGCTTGTTATTAGTCATTTACTTTAGAAACTTACTGCTACTTGCTTGTGTGAATAGGAGAACTTCAAATCTCTTCAGAGCTACTTTTACAGGAATAACAGGCTTCAGGCTAGGGCTCTGGAGTAAACATAATTCTTGGGGCCTTGCAGTTTTCAGGCAGCCTTCCTTTACCCTGGGAATGGGGATTGTCCTCTCCACTGGAGGCACCTCCTCTGAGGAGGAAGGGAGGGCCAGAAAAGGGAGGAGTCCAGGAGTCTATATTCAGCCTCCAGGAGAGCCACCTTTGGGAGGAGAGGCGAAGGCATAAGGGGCGCAGAAGTCCAAGGCGGAAAGGGCTGCAGAAGACACCACTATCCTGCTGCCAGGGTTTACAGGCGGTGATGCAGCTACCTCAATATGTCTGAGGTGCAGTGCTGAAGGAGGCTTCGACTGTCAAGGGAGACAGTGACCTCCATCTGTCAGATGATGGGCCCTGAGATCAGCTCCAACTGTGTGGGTGGACAACTCACGTCAGTGGTGTTGAAGGTCACGGCTGCCCTCAATTTCTAAGCTGCTGGCTCTTTCCAGGGGTCAGTTGGTGATCTTTGCAGAGCCCTCCAGTCAGCTTTCCACAGTTGTGTCAAGCTGGTGACAGATGCTCTGTTCAGGCGTGCATTGACTTTCATTCACTGCTGCTTGGACGAGGCCAGCCAGGCAGAGCGAGCCAGAGGCTTCGCAGCGATTGCTGGGTTCCCCCACGTCCAGGGTGCATTTGACTGCACCATGTGACCATCAAGGCGCCAGTGGGTGAGCCGAGATCCTTTGTCAACAGGAAGGGATTCCACTCCATGAATGTGCAGATAGTGTGTGACCATAAGATGCAGATTCTGCAAGTCTGTCCAAGGTACCCAGGCAGTTCCCATGGCACAAACATCCTGAGACACTCTCAGATGTCGAGACTCTTCAGTGCTCCAGACCGGCTGTATGGATGGCTGCTGGGTAACAAGGGCTATCCCCTCAAAAGGTGGCTCATGACGCCTCTCCGCCATCCAAGAATAGAGGCTGAGCAGCAGTACAATAGGAGCTACGCCTTCACAAGGGCTGTGGTAGCAAGCACCATCGGTCTTCTCAAGATATGCTTCCGATGCCTGGACTGTTCAGGGAGAATGTCCAGTACCCCCCAGGTTGTGTGTTGCTGATAGTGGTTGCATGCTGCACTCTCCACAATCTGGCGCTGGAAAGGGAGGATGCAGTGGAGGAAGATGATGTAGACGCAGATGCTCCGGCTGCGCGCACTAAGTCCGGTAGTGAGTCTGAGGACGAGCACGTTCAGGAGAACGCTAAGGGGATAGACACTGACCCGGGCAACCTCCAGGATACCCAGGAGGCTTTGATCCAACAATCTGTCAGCTAGCCCACCACAGATGGACCTCCAACACACGCCAGGGCTGCAGGCTCCATACTCGATACCTGAGAGCAACATTTGCCTGGTTAGGAATATTAACTATGTGCCCTGTCAATAAAGTAATGAGACAATTCCTGCTCCTACTTGTTGCCTTTCTGCTACTGCCAGGTCCAGAATAGGAACTTGTGTGGGAAATTCTGAATCTGAAACCTATTCCTAACACTTGTACACTATGTGATGCTCCTTGAGATTGTTCATGGTCAGTGTAACTTTGAATAAGTGAGCCCCAGGGGTTTGTGGAAGCTGTCTGGGGTTGTAATGTTCATTTAGTTTTTTGGGACATATAGTGCACACAGGTCAGCACTCTTTAATGCTGTGATGCTCTTTCTGCATAATAATGTCAATCTATCACCTGAAGTCATCTGTCCTGACCACCGTCCAAGCACGGGTAATCACTAGCACTTCAACTTTTTATGCTCTCCTGCTCTTAACGCATTCTCCAGTCCCCTGATTTATTCAAAAGCAAAATACCGCAGAAGCTGGAAATCTGAAATACAAACAGAAAATACTGGAAATATTCAGCAGATCTGGCAGCATCTGTGGAGAGAAGGTCTGATACAATCATTCTATCCGCAGAGGTTGCTTGACCTGCTGTGTACATCCAGTAGTTTCTATTTTTATACCATCTGACTTCACGGTGCAAACGGGCACAAAATGAAAATTTGCCTTGACTGCCATTGTGCATCACTGGAACACAGTGATACTCTTTTGAGTAAACCTGTTTCCATCTGTTTCAGATGAAGTTACATTGTTTCATAGTTTGCCATTGTGAGATTTGAACTCTTGATCTGGGGGTTACAAACCCAGTACCATAACCACTTGGCTATTTAGGCCAAGCGGAACACAGTGATGGCGCTGATCATCATTGTACTATTTAATAGCTCAGTGATTGGCATGTTGCAGAAGTGCAGCTGCTACCCCTGAATAGTTATTGTCACGTTGTTGGTCTTGTTATCTTGCGCATCACAAGCAGTAGCTTATCTTTCTGCCACTGTACCCTTACCTCTGGAGTCATCAGGGTCTTGCTCCTGACACCACTCCTCCTCTTCCTTACGTACGTATTGGTGTTTGGTGATATCATCTACTGACATTGGGTCAGCTACGGTGAGTACACTGAGGTTGCTTGTCTAACATTTAGATGTGGATGAGCTGTAATTTCCTCCTGTTAAACATTGGGAAGTTTGAGGCAATTTTCCATGATCCCAACTACAAACCTGCCACCAATTCCATCATGTGCCTTGACACTGTCTCAAGTTAACCAAATTTTTTTGCAACCTCTGTACCCACTTCTGATTCCATTTCTTCTCCACCACAAAGACTACTAATTTCCACAAACATTGTTTGTGTAACATTGTCAGCCACTCTCTCTACCTCAGTCCATTTGCTGCTGAAACCCTCATCCATACTTTACTTCTCCAGTCGTAACTGTTTTATACTTTTTTTAGCTTGCCTCCCATTCTTCACTTTCTACAAAGCCCAGTTCATCCAAAACTGTGCTGCCCATATCCTATCTCATACCAAGACCCACTCACTCCTGAGCTTGCTGACCTATATCATATTAGCTCCCATTCCCCCAGTGCCTCTCATTTAAGGCTCTCATCTTAATGTTTAAATCTCTGCGTGGCCTCTGTCTTGTTAGCTCCACCAACCCTCCAACCTAAATACCCATCCCCTATCATCCAAACTCTGTTCCTCTTGCTCTGGTCTCCTGTTCATCCCCTCCCTTCTCCAGCCCATTGACAACCGTGTCTTCAGCCATCTTAGCTCCGTTGTCTAGTGTTGCCTCACTCAACTCCACTGGCTCACGGCCTACCTCTCCTCCTTTATTACCTACCTTCTCTTTTGACCAAGTTTTGGTCGCTTCCCCTTGTGTGCTTTTGTTGTTGCTTTCTGTTCTTGGAAAATGACATGGCATTTGATCTGCATTACATGCAGTGTAGCTGAGTAGAGATGTTGGCAGCAAGGCATCTTATTTTTAGATGCTGCTGTCATCAACAGGGTCTGAAATATCAACATCTGCCAAAGTGAGTGAGGGGGAAGTGGCAAAATTCTGCAAAAGTGCTCCATGTTCCTTTAGATCGTTTTTTGTAACGTGAGCTGTGCACCTCTAGAGGAGGCAGATGGGGTCCAGTTTTCAACCAAACCCCTAGGTTGCAAGCAATTTTGGAGATGGGATCACAAATTGAACACCATTTGCTTTTAAAAGTAACAAGCGATTGCAAAACAAGTGGTAAGTTGTGCTTGGCTGTGTGGTAGTACAATGCAAGCTGATCTTTGTAAATAATCTCCAACAATGCAAGTTGTCCATAGTTCAGTTCCATTTTTCCCTTTCTCCATCCCTTTTTCTCTTAAGGCATTGACAGTTGCTAGGGGTGCGGATCTTGTGCCAAGTAACAGTTGCCAAGCAAATCAAGCTCCTATCACTGCCTCTTGCAAGTGGATGTCGACACATTCTTGTAGAGGTGAAGGAGGGTCCATGTTATTGCAGCCAGTCCAAACCTGGCATTGATGCCCACGTAAGTGTAAGGTGGAGTCACTAGGTAGTGATCAGTGATAGAAATGCCACTGGTTTCTCCTCTCTGCTTCCCCACAGCGCCACCATAGCGTGTGGCACTCTGTAACCAGCTCTAGTCCATCTGACATCATCTAAATACAGAGCATAACTTAAATCTGTGACTCTCCTGTAGAGAGCAGAGCATCTGAATTGGGGAGATGAATTATCTCTTCTCAAGTAAGAAAGAAAGGGGAATAAAATTGTATTTCTATAGTGCCTGTTATAATCTGTGTTCCACAGCACATTCAGCCAATGTACAAAGAAGCACTTTTGAGACATTGGCACTGTTGTGATGTAGGAAATGTGGCAGTCAGTTCGCTGATTCTGCTAGCTTGCTGTGTGCACTGTGAATTCTGACCAGATAAAACTATTTTGGTGGTGATAATTGAGGGGATAAATACTAGCTAAGACACTGGGGAAAAACTCGCACACTGCTCTTCAGAAAGTGCCTTGGAATCTTTTATGGTCACCTGAAAGGGCAGAGGGGGTCTTGGTTCAATGTCTCTCCTTATCTGAAACATGATCCTCAAACAGTGCAGCACTACACTTAGAATCAGTCTAGATTTTGTGCTCGAATGTCTGGAGCAGGGCTTGAGTTCAAGCCCATGACCTTCTGACTCTGAGGTGAGAGTGCTATCAACTGAGCCATTGTTGACACGATGGGGGTGCAGTGTATGGCTTGATGTCACTGCTTTGGTGTTGGGTTGGAGTGGGAAAAGAAATCAACTGCCATTGATTGCTTGTGACCTCCTCCCTCTCAGTTGAATAGTCTGGCATAACTCGCTCATGAAGAATGGATTATTCTGGCATGAGTCACCTCCTTTGGAAACAGTAATTCCTTTTCCCTCCAATAGTCCTGTGATATAAAAGCATCAATTCCCTTCTGTACACTGATTGCAAGCAAAGTAGAAGGCTCAATTTGGCTTTTTGATGCAAGTAGCATCAGCAATACTTGAAGCATTGCATTTTCCTAATGTGATTTTAACTGGAGAGGCCCCTTACAACAAATATGCTCTAATTAGGGAAGAATAGCAAGTTTATTGCATCATTAATCCAAGTCAGAAGCTGGTTGTAGAGAAACAAAATATGTAATTATCTGTGAATTCTCTTAATTGGTGCCTTATGGCTAGATTTGAAAAACTGAGAATCTGGGTGGAAGGTAATTGTGAGAGGGATGCATATAATAATTTCTCCCTGGAATGTGGTTTTAAACTGGTTGCTTTTTTTGAGAAATTTGAGAGATAATCTGCACCCTACTTTACTCTGTTCTGTTAATTATTGATATTGTTTGCCATCTCCAAAGCAAATCTTAGAACTCGAGTCACAATCTCATCCTACCTTGCTCCTTCCAGCCCCACAGTCAAACCACATGGTATGACATCACCTGTATAGCATTCCACAATGCAGAGGGGTATGCCTCCTCCTCTACTCCCTCCAGCTTTAACTGTATGTCTGCTGCCATGCTACAGAAAACTAATTTGAGTGCAAAGAGAGCTAGATCATGGGCATTAGGCATGTTGGAATCCTAATTAAAAGAAAAGAACTGCATAAAATTGTTTGCTAGGACTGGGAGAGCTAGCTCCTGAGCCTTCCAATATATAAAATGTTGGCTTAAGACACCCAGTTTATGTTGAAGAAACTAAGTGGTTTCTTCTCCAATTTGAATTTTGATGTGCACTGATACAGCAAGGAGTATTTGGACGAATACTTTCAAAACACTGACATCTTTATGTAGCATTGCAAAACTTTAAAACAGACTTTTGAAGAAACTTGTTGATGTTTCGAGTCCTCATGACCCTTCAACAGAACTGAGTGAAATTAGGAGAGGGGTGAAGTATAAACTGGTTTAAGGTGGGGGGTGGGGGGAGAGAAGTGGAGGGGGGGTGGGATTGTGGTTGTAGGGACAAGCAAGCAGTGATAGGAGCAGATAATCAAAAGATGTCACAGACAAAAGAACAAAGAGGTGTTGAAGGTGGTGATATTATCTAAACAAATGTGCTAATTAAGAATGGATGGCAGGACACACAAGGTACAGCTCTAGTGGGGGTAGGGTGGAATAAGACTAACCGGGCATAAAAGGTATAGATTTAAAAATAATGGAAAAAGGTGGGAAAAGAAATATCTATATAAATTATTGGAAAAAACAAGAGGAAGGGGGAAGAAACAGAAAGGGGGTGGGGATGGAGGAGGGAGTTCAAGATCTAAAGTTGTTGAATTCAATATTCAGTCTGGAAGGCTGTAAAGTGCCTAGTCGGAAATGAGGTGCTGTTCCTCCAGTTTGCGTTGGGCTTCATTGGAACAATGCAGCAAACCAAGGACAGACATGTGGGCAAGAGAGCAGGGTGGAGTGTTAAAATGGCAAGCGACAGGGAGGTTTGGGTCTTTCTTGCGGACAGACCGCAGGTGTTCTGCAAAGCGGTCACCCAGTTTGCATTTGGCCTCTCCAATGTAGAGGAGACCACATTGGGAGCAATGAATGCAGTAGACTAAGTTGGGGGAAATGCAAGTGAAAGGCTGCTTCACTTGAAAGGAGTGTTTGGGCCCTTGGACGGTGAGGAGAGAGGAAGTGAAGGGGCAGGTGTTGCATCTTTTGCGTTTGCATGGGGAGGTGCTGTAGGTGGGGGTTGTGGAGTATACCTTTTATGCCCGGTTAGTCTTATTCCACCCCACCCCCACTAGAGCTGCACCTTGTGTGTCCTGCCATCCATTCTTAATTAGCACATTCGTTTAGATAATATCACCACCTTCAAAACCTCTTTGTTCTTTTGTCTGTGACATCTTTTGATTATCTGCTCCTATCACTGCTTGCTTGTCCCTACAACCACACCCCCACCCTCCACTTCCTCTCTCTTCTCCCCCCCCCCCCCCCCCTCCCCACCTTAAACCAGCTTATATTTGACCCCTCTCCTAATTTCACTCAGTTCTGTTGAAGGGTCATGAGGACTCGAAACGTCAACTTTTTTCTTCTCCGCCGATGCTGCCAGACCTGCTGAGTTTTTCCAGGTAATTCTGTTTTTGCTTTGGATTTCCAGCATCTGCAGTTTTTTGTTTTTATTTTTACTTTTGAAGAAACTTGTTTCCTCTTTCAGGTTATAAAAGAGAAATGGAGAGCTTGGCTTTCCACTTCTCTATTTGTATTAAATGAACTACTCGGCATGATACTTGGATTGGACAGAGTAGGAACATTCCAACTTCATTCATCAGTCTTTAGTTGATCCTACCTACGGAGTGTTCAGGCAGTGCTGACCTGAGCAGGGGAGAGGATGAAGTCAGCCAGGATCCTTACTCCTGGTCACTCTTGGTGGCAGCCATAGGAAAAGTACATGAGTGAATGAAGGCAGGATTGGACACGTTGTCTGTACATTCACACTATACTTCCTCATGATCAATTAGTGTATCCCATATCAAAAATAGCCTATTGGCTGAAGTTATAAGGATGGGTGGCACTGTTGAAGCTATAACTCTGCATTCATCGGTGTCTTGATGAAATGAGGAAAATCGTGATATGCTATTTCTGTCATGACCTCAGGTCATCTCAAAGCATGTTACAGTTAATGAAGTACATTTGTCATATAGTCACTGTTGTAATCTAGGAAATACAGCAATTTGCATACCTTCATAACCACTTATAATTTGCCTATTGAGTGGCACAGGATAGTGAAAAGAATTCAGACAGAGATTTCATCCTTTTTGTTTTTCAAAATATTTCTAACTCCCACTTGCCATGGCCACTCCATATGTGGTACTTGTTGCAGAACGTGCCTCTTGCAGATTGGCCTCCTCCACCATCAGCAAAAGTGCACCGTATGAAGCTACCCCATCTCCAGTGGATTTGCCGCATGTCCATCTTATGTAGATGGAAGGATGCTGACAACAATATGAAAGTAATCTCTGATCACAAGATTCTTTCCGGCTGAGGTTCAGTCATTTGATCAATGCCCTGTAATAAAAAGTCGTTCCTTAATGATTAAAAGAGACTCTGTCTTTGAGAACTCTGACATTTAGTAGTATTCCTGTTTCACATGTTTTAATTTGTGTTGTTTACTTTAATGAGTTTAATTTGGTTGTGTGATAATAATGTACAGGTCTGTGCCCTGTACAGTGCATCTCCTTACTACCTCAGTTAACTGCAGTGTCCTAAATTTCCAGCTACAGCTCATCTGTGTCGCAAACAGTTATCCTGATTCATACTGAAGGTTTCTCTGGTGCCTCATCCAAGCACCCATTTTCATGTGCAAACTATTTGACCACAGGGGTTTTGCAGCCGAGTGCTGCCTAATCCTGGTCTGTATCCTTCCTGGTAGGGGTTTCTGCATAACAGGAATCCAGATTGATGATTTCAGTACTTAGGCCAGAGGCTCTGAGTCCAATAATAATGCCCCAAAAATGAGCTGCAGCTGAGCAACTGCTGATTGCATCTGGAATTTCCCACGCTGAACAATGATTTTAGCAGCTGGACCAATGAGAAAGCTCTGTATTTTGACTTGAATAAACAGCTGAATTTCCTCTTTGATTGGGACATATTTGGGGTATTCTCAGCAGTCTGAATATTAGAGCCTGGTTTTGTACACTGCAGTGATGAAAGAGCAAATGATGCCAAGTTTACCTTTTTAGCTTATTTAAAAGAAATAGAATCTCTTAAGCTGTGGGAGGCTGGTGGTGTAATGGGCTATTGTTAGCCCAGATATGAGCATCATCAGGGGCTGGTAAATGCTAAAACCAGATTTTAAATGAACTGGAGCAATTATTGCCAAACTGAAATTTGGGACATGTCCAGAGCAGATGTTGACTAAATGTCTGGAATTAAACAGAGACTTTTTAAAAAATTGTTTGTCTTGTAATCTACAAGCTACCAGGATATCCATGACCGTGTTTCTGAGCTCTGAACAATCCCTCAAATGCAGACCAGTGCAAGCACATTGGATTTGAAAATTGGAACTTGGACATTAATAAGAAGAGAAAAAAAGTCATATTAGTACAGGAATGTATTTTAATCAAAAGAGGCCCATCCTTCTACCGAGCTCATTAGTGAACCTATCAACAGCAAACGTAGGCGAGAAACAGGCTGTGATTGGAAGAGCTCTGAATGCTGGCAGCTGAGAGTATGTGAAGATAGAGAGATTCTGGAGCATGCGGGGCCTCTGCTTACCACACTTTCCCTTGGCCCCAGCTGCTTTCCATCATCTCATGGTGCTCTGGCCTGGCTCTTGTCCCTGCTGTGGCCACTTTTCCCTATTCCTACGGCTCTGGCTGGCTTTGCCTCCTTTTCCCCCAGCTCCCAGTGCTCTGGCTGAATTCCCCCAGTTCTTCCCCAATTATTCTCACACTGAAGTTCAGCCCTCAGTACTCTGCCCCATATCTTGCCTAAACTCCTAGTGTATGAGTATGTTAGGTAACTACCACAGGCAATGGAACTGTGACTTCTCTGAGTGAGACAGTCTACTTGTACCAAATTATGGCCACAAAAAAACTAGATAAATTTGCTGCTAACGTGATTGAATTTTAACAACTTACACAATGCCTTTACCAATGGCCAAGATGCTCCATAGGAGCATTATGAAACAAAATTTGACATACAACCACATTAGGAGATATTAGGTCAGATGACCAAGGACTTGGTTGAAGATGTAGGTTTTAAGGAGTGTCTTAAAGGAGGAAAGTGAGGTAGCGAGGTGTAGTGATGGAATGCCATAGTTTGGGTCCTAGGCAACTGAAGGCATGGCCACCAATTAATAAACTTGCAGAATGGACAAATAATTGGCAGATACATGTGAAGTAGTATATTTTGGTTTGCAGATTAGGGAGGTCATTTATTACTTGCAAGTTCTGAGGATAGGTTGGGGGTAGAGGAACAAAGATATCTCTTGAGTACAACTACACCAATCTCTAAAAGTTTCTCCAAAGGCTGGCAAGCCCATTAAAAAAAATGCATAACAAGCATGAAACTTTATTTCTAGAAGAATTGAAAAGAAAGGAAGTTGTGCTAAACGTATATTGAGTCTTGATTCGACCACACTTAAAGTGTACTCCATGCTGTTCTGATTGCCATATCATAAAAAGAATATTGAGGTATTGGAGAAGATTTATAAGGATGATACCCGAGAAATATGTAAGTATACATCAGGAAAGGATTGCCAGGCTGGATCTTTTCTCTTGAGAAAAGAAGGCTGAAGGGTGACCAATTGGGGGTCTTTAAATTTATGAAGCTTTTGATAAAGTGGGCACAGAAAGAATATTTCTACTTGTGGGGAAGAGCATAACTAGAGGCCATCAATATATCAAAGTCACCAAGAAATCTAACAGGGAATTCAGAAGAAACTTCTTTACCCAAAGAGTGGTAAAAATGTGGAACTTGCTAACACAGGGAATGGTTGAATAGTAGAGATGCATTTGAGGAAGCTAGACAAACATATGATGGAGAAGGGAAGAGAGGGTAATGATAGATTCAGATGAGGCAAAATGAGCTGGAGTACAAACGTCGGCATTGGCTGGTTAGCTGAATGGATATACAAAACAGAAATAGGCCAATGTAATCCAATGGGGGAGTGATAAAAATCGGGGATGCTCAAGAGGCAAGAATTAGATGAGTGTAGATTTCTTGGCGAGTTACATTGCTGGAGGAAATTACCGTGATGGAGAGGTTTGAGACACTGGAGGGATTTGAAAGCGAGGATGAGAATAGTTGCTTGGTAGTACAGACTTGAGTATTGCAGAAAAAAGAGACATGTTGAAGCTTTTTAGTCTTGCGCTTAGCAAGACAGATGCAAGAATGCCAAATTTCAAAGTGGACAACAATTTATACTACCTGAGAAAAAGAATGCTGATTGGTTGCAGTTGGCTCTGATTGGTCAAGACATTGCCAGGACATTCATTAGGGAACTATTGTTCTTCATGCTTTTTGTTTATTCAAAAAAAGTGCAATGTCTAGAGCTTTTGCCTGCAGAGGACAGGTCCTTGGATATGAATGTATGTATCTATGTATCTTTTAGCAAGCGTAAGTAAGCTACATTGTGAGCCCAACTGATCTTAACTTGGATGTTAGTGTAGTTCTTAACACACTTGGGATTGTTCAGCAATGCAATCGCAGAATCACATCTGAAGTTAGGTAAAAGAAATGTGTCCAGACATTGCACCTTTTTTGAACGTCTCGACTGATCAGAGCTGACTTGCCCCTTTTCTCATGCAATGTAAATTGTTCCCTTTGGAATTTGGCATTCTTGCAACTGTCCTGATGAGTACAAGATGAAAAGCTTCTACAGCACGTTTCTTTTTTTCAGAAATACTCAAGGATGAGATCAAGATGTTGTTTAATCCCAACCTGGTGCCAATGTTAAGTCACAAGTGTGATAGATAGAACTTGGTGGAAGTTGAGACATGGGCTGTAGAATTTTGGATGACCTCAAATTTAGGGAGGGTGGTATGTGGGAGACCAGTCAGGAGTGTGTTGGAAGAGCCAAGCCTAGTGTTAACAAAGGCATGAATGAGGGTTTCATCAGCAAATAAGCTGATTCGAAGGCCAATTCAGGCAGTATTTCTGGAGGTGAAAATTGGAAGTCTTGGTGATGGTGAGAATATGTCATCAGAAGCTCATCTCGGGATAAATGGTAACATCAAGGTTCCAAACAGATTGGTTGAGTTTCGGACTGTTGCCAGAGAGAAGGATGGATTCGGTAGTTAGGGAATAAAGTTTGGAGCTGTGACTAGAAATAATGGCTTCAGTCTTCCTAATATTTAATTGGAGGAAATTTCTGCTCATCTGTGCTTTAACAATGTTTCATAGTTTGCCATTGTGAGATTTGAACTCTTGATCTTGGGGTTACAAACCCAGTACCATAACCACTTGGCTATTTAGGCCAAGCCTAATATATCAAAGTCACCAAGAAATCTAACAGGGAATTCAGAAGAAACTTCTTTACCCAAAGAGTGGTAAAAATGTGGAACTTGCTAACACAGGGAATGGTTGAATAGTAGAGATGCATTTGAGGAAGCTAGACAAACATATGATGGAGAAGGGAAGAGAGGGTAATGATAGATTCAGATGAGGCAAAATGAGCTGGAGTACAAACGTCGGCATTGGCTGGTTAGCTGAATGGATATACAAAACAGAAATAGGCCAATGTAATCCAATGGGGGAGTGATAAAAATCGGGGATGCTCAAGAGGCAAGAATTAGATGAGTGTAGATTTCTTGGCGAGTTACATTGCTGGAGGAGATTACCGTGATGGAGAGGTTTGAGACACTGGAGGGATTTGAAAGCGAGGATGAGAATAGTTGCTTGGTAGTACAGACTTGAGTATTGCAGAAAAAAGAGACATGTTGAAGCTTTTTAGTCTTGCGCTCAGCAAGACAGATGCAAGAATGCCAAATTTCAAAGTGGACAACAATTTATACTACCTGAGAAAAAGAATGCTGATTGGTTGCAGTTGGCTCTGATTGGTCAAGACATTGCCAGGACATTCATTAGGGAACTATTGTTCTTCATGCTTTTTGTTTATTCAAAAAAAGTGCAATGTCTAGAGCTTTTGCCTGCAGAGGACAGGTCCTTGGATATGAATGTATGTATCTATGTATCTTTTAGCAAGCGTAAGTAAGCTACATTGTGAGCCCAACTGATCTTAACTTGGATGTTAGTGTAGTTCTTAACACACTTGGGATTGTTCAGCAATGCAATCGCAGAATCACATCTGAAGTTAGGTAAAAGAAATGTGTCCAGACATTGCACCTTTTTTGAACGTCTCGACTGATCAGAGCTGACTTGCCCCTTTTCTCATGCAATGCAAATTGTTCCCTTTGGAATTTGGCATTCCTGCAACTGTCCTGATGAGTACAAGATGAAAAGCTTCTACAGCACGTTTCTTTTTTTCAGAAATACTCAAGGATGAGATCAAGATGTTGTTTAATCCCAACCTGGTGCCAATGTTAAGTCACAAGTGTGATAGATAGAACTTGGTGGAAGTTGAGACATGGGCTGTAGAATTTTGGATGACCTCAAATTTAGGGAGGGTGGTATGTGGGAGACCAGTCAGGAGTGTGTTGGAAGAGCCAAGCCTAGTGTTAACAAAGGCATGAATGAGGGTTTCATCAGCAAATAAGCTGATTCGAAGGCCAATTCAGGCAGTATTTCTGGAGGTGAAAATTGGAAGTCTTGGTGATGGTGAGAATATGTCATCAGAAGCTCATCTCGGGATAAATGGTAACATCAAGGTTCCAAACAGATTGGTTGAGTTTCGGACTGTTGCCAGAGAGAAGGATGGATTCGGTAGTTAGGGAATAAAGTTTGGAGCTGTGACTAGAAATAATGGCTTCAGTCTTCCTAATATTTAATTGGAGGAAATTTCTGCTCATCTGTGCTTTAACAACAGTGGAGGAGTTGAAAGAGGTGATTATGAGGTGCAGCTGAGAATTGGTGGGGTGGTAACTAGTGAGGAGGATAGCCTTATATTACAGGAGGATATAGACCGGCTGGTCAGATGGGCTGATCAGTGGCAAATTTAATTTAATCCAGATAAGTGTGAGGTGATGCACTTGGGCAGGACAAACAAGGCACGGGAATACATGATGATAGGGCCCTGGGAAGTACCGAGGATCAGAGGGACATTGGTGTGCATATGTGGTCTCTTAAGGTAGCGGGACAGGTAGATAAGGTGGTTAAGAAGGCATATTGCCTTTATTAGCTGAGGCATAGAGTATAAGAGCAGGCAGGTTATGCTGAAACTGTATAAAACGCTGGTTAGGCCACAGCTAGAATATTGCATGCAGTTCTGGAATCCACATTATGGAAAGGATGTGATTGCACTAGAGAGAGTGCAGAGGAGATTTATCAGGATGTTGTGTGGACTGGAGAGTTTTAGTTATGAGGAGAGATTGGATAGACTGGGGTTATTTTCCCTGGAGCAGAGGAGATTGAGGGGGGACATGACTGAGGTATATAAAATTATGAGGGGCATAGATAGGGTAGACAGGGAGGAACTTTTCCCCTTGGTGGAGGGATCAATAATGAGAAGGCATAGATTTAAGGTAAGGGGCAAGATCTTTAGAGGGGATGTGAGGAAGAATTTTTTCACCCAGAGGGTGGTGGGAATCTGGAATGCACTGCATGAAAGGGTGGTAGAGGCAGAAACCCTCATAACATTTAAGAAGCATTTGGATGTGCACTTGCGATGCCATGGCATACAGAGCTATGGGCCTAGTGCTAGAAAATGGAATTAGAATAGTTGGCACTTGTTTGACCGGTGCAGACTCGATGGGCCGAAGAGCCTTTTTCTGTGTCGTAGACCTCTATGACTCTATGTGAAAACTAACACTCTGCTGTTAGATGTTGTCATTCAGGAGCAGCATGTAGATGAAGAATAGGGGGGGAATCAAGGATAAACCCTTGGAGGACACCAGAGATGATGGTATGGAAGCAGGAAAAGAAACCATTAGAAGTGATACTCTGGCTACAATTACATAGATAAGAATGGAACCAATCAACTCAAACAGGAGTTTCAGAGGAAAAGGTGTATGTTAATTTAGCTCCCTCAAATGGATGTTTTTACAAATCAATTCAGGTTGAATTCAGATTGCTTTAAAATAGAGTCAGTAGTCAATAATGAAAGATCATAAACTCTGGAAATGCCAATTACTGTAAGGTAGTAATTGGTTTAGATTTAATAATGACTTTACTCTGGCTTGCTTGCAGCCAGAAATGTGATGATGGATTTAAAGCATGTTTGAGAGCTGATATATCATTGGTGTGAAATTGGAAGAATGTAAATATCATATGCAGTATTGTGTTTTGTATTTTGACACCATTGTCATTTTCTCTCTTCATTGTTCTGCATCTTCCATGATTCTTCCCTCTCCTAAATTCCATACTTTATATAAAAAAAATTGTCTATTCTATGTGCTAAAATGTTGCCTACAAGCGGTCCACTGGGGCTGGTCATTTGATGTTAATCCAGCTGTCTTACAGTACCGTCATTAATTATTTTTCTCATCAGCACCCATGCTAATGACTATAAACCTGTGCTGGTTTTGATGATGCCTTTTTGGTTGAGAGTATTGCTGAACTGTGCAATGCTGTACCATCATGGAAGCATCTCCAATGTCATACAGCTGGCAAATGATTGATAGAAATTGATGGAAAATTAACTAGCATGCAATATAAAAACACATTGTAAGAGTTTCTATGACTTTTTGAAAAGTAAGATATTAGAAAAAGTAAATTTTAGTCTCTTTAGAAGTAGAGACAGCAGAAATTATATTAGGGAATAAGGAAATGGCAGTGAACAAATACGAATTAAACAAATATTTTGTTTGTCTTCACAGTAGATGGTACAAAAATTGTATCGGAAATAATGGGACCCATGGATCTAATGAGGGTGAGGAACTTAAAGTACTGGAGAAATTAATGGGTCTAAAAGCCACCAAACCCCTAGGATTTTAGGATATCCTAAGATTTTAAAAGAGGTGGCTGCAGAGATAATGGGTGTGTTGTTTTAATCTTAGAGAATTCCGTAAATATAAGAACATTCCTCATCGATTGAAAAGTAGCAAACATAACCCTGCTGTTCAAAAAAGTGGAGAGAGAGAAAAAAAACAGTAATTTATCGGCCAGTTAACCTGGCATCGATAGTAGGGAAAAGGCTAGAATCTGTTATGAGGGCTGTGGTAACCGGGCGATTGGAAAATCATAATACAATTGGGCAGAGTCAGGGTTTTATGAAAGGAGAAATTGTATTTTTCTAACCTAATATGGTTTTTTGAAGTTGTAACAAGCAGGGTGGATGAGCGAGATGTAATATATTTGGATTTTTAGACGCCATTTGATAAATTGATGCACAGGTTGTTATACAAGATCAGAGCTCGTGCTGGGGGGTAATATATTAGCAGGGACTGAGGGTTGGTTAATGGACAGAAAATAAAGAGTAGGAATAAATGCGTCATTTTTAGTTTGGCAGGTTGTAACTAATCGGCTGCCGCAAGGATCGGCCCTTGGGCCTTGGCTATTTAGAATCTATTATTTCGATGAGGGGATAGAGTTTTATATATACAATTTTGGCCCATACAAATCTCTGAGGAGAATGCAAAGAGATTGGAAAGGAGTATAAACCAGATAAGTGATTGGCAAGTTGATGATAGATGGAGTATAACATGGGCAAATGTGAATTGTCCACTTTGGTAAGAAGAATATAAAAGCAGCATGTGCTTTTAAAAGTGATTGACAAGTCAGTGTTGGTATTCAGAGAAAGGGGTGTTCTTGTACACAAATCACCTAGTTAACATGCAGGTACAGCAATAAAACTCCATCAAAACTCATCAAAAAGAAAACTCTAGCAGGTTAGTTAAACACTATTTTCCCTTAAATCCAAAAACAGAAAATGCTGTAGAAACTCAGGCTTGGCAGCATCTGTGGGGAGACAGAGTCAACGTTTTAAGTCCAATATGACTCTTCTTCAGGACTCTGAAGTTCCAAAGAGGAGTCATGTCGGACTTGAAAAATTAACAGTTTCTCTCTCCACGGGTGCTGCCAGACATGCTGAATTTTTCCATCACTTTTTTTTGTTTTTATTTCAGATCTCCAGCATCTGCAGTGTTTTGCTTTTATTCCCTTAAATCCATGCTAGCTTCCCTTTATTAGCCTGCATTTGTCCATGTGACTATTAATTTTGTCCTGAATTATTGTTTCTAGTTATTTAGTGTTGTCTATAAATTGTTCAATGATGTCACTCCACCCTATCATGCAATCTCCTTTGGTCTCCTCCTGAACGTTCTGTTTCTCTCATTCCAGCATCCATTCCTTCCAAACAATTGTTGTATAACTGTAAGCTATCTTGGTGCTACGCTTTGGATTTCATCCTGAAACATAAGCCTTCTCTAAAAGCTCACCTCTTCAATTAAGCTTTTATTCACCCCTTCTAATGTCTCCCTTCTGCCTGGGCACCAATTTCCTTGGAGATTCTTGGGATGTTTGGTTAAATTAAAGGTGCCCTATAACTGCAAGGTAACTGCCAAACTGTTCCCTGGTGCATTCTCCATGGCAATGCCTCTACCAATCAGGATCTACTTGTCAACCAATCAGCACACTCATGCGGAATACATTGTTGTTTCCTTTACAATTGGTACTCTTGTGAATCTGTCCTGATGAGTGCAAGACAAAAAGCTTTGATAGCATCTCTTTTTCCCAGCAATAATTAAGTTATGGTTTCAGTGTTAATCATGTTGGAGACCCTGCTGAATGACTGGTTAATATGGCAATCATCTTGTTAAAACCAGTTGTTAATTAAACAGGTGGTGGGCATTAATTATCCCATCTTAATAGAATAAAAAGGTACAACGGGAACACTTTGTGTGGAAGCTATTAGGAAGTTGGTAGCACTGAGGAGTTGTTTTGGAAATAAATCAGCTCTAACCAAGAGACCAGCCTGGATTAATTCTTCCACCACAACCTCTTATTGTGAGTAACACCCTATGTCATCTTGTATTTCCACAGATGCACCAGAAGAGAATTTGAAGTTTTCCTCAGAACCTTGCACCTCCTGGGGGAATCTGCATCGTAAGCAATTTCATGTGTTTCTTTACTGTTTGCAAATGTCACATCTCCTGGGGCATTTGAAACATGCTGGTCAGTTGTATAATTGCAACAGAAATATTGTTACTGAATGTCGTGAGTAGGGTTGCCAACTTTGGTTGCACTTATTCCTGGTTGCTTTATCCACATGATGTCCAAGCTGTCACCCCTATGCTCCTGCTTTTGATTGCCTGCTATGTCCATCCTCGCAGTGTACTGCCTTCTGATTGGAAAATAGACAGACCCTTTATTACCTGATTGACTGATAGGAAAAAGAGGCTGTTTAGATGATTTTTGACTATTTCCAATATTTTTATAACTAATAAAAGTGTACATGGAAAATGAAAAAGTACACTTTTTGATGCCTCTTGAGAATTCGCAAGCTTGTAACATAGAATAAAACCATAGTGTGGTTGCAACAATGAGACCATTAAACCTGTCATATCCATGCTGGGTCTCTTCAAGGGCAAATAATTTCATTCAACCACCACCCCTCCCTGCTCCCCACCCACCCACCCACCCACCAACAACCCTTTCCACTTAGCCCTGAAAACGTTTTCCCTTTAGCTGCTTATCTAATTCCCTTTTGAAAGCTGTGATTGAATCTGCCTCTACCACACACTCTCTTAGGCATCGTATCCAGATCCTAACCACACTCTATTTGTTAAAAAAAATATTTCCTCATGACGCCTTTGGTTCTTTTGCCATTCATCTTATACTGATATCCTCTGGTTCTCAACCCTTCCACCAATGGGAACAGTTTCTTTCTATCTATTCCATCTAGGCCACTTATGGTTTTGAACGCCTCTATCAAATCCCCTTGCAATCTTCTCTTTAAGGAGAACAACTCCAGCATTTACAAAATATCCACGTAACTGAAGTTCCTCATCCCTGGAATCATTCTAATCCTTCTTAAAGAGGGGTGGTCTGAACTGGATGCAATACTAAGGAGATTAATGTTTATTTCTGGAGACTTGAGGAAAATCCTGGAGGGTTGGCAATCCTAGTCATGAGCTGAACATACTTGAAAGTGAGAGAGACATATTCCGCTTCTGAACAGTTTCTGCATGATTAAAGACTGAAGTGTGTAGCCTGTTGCACAAGTTGTTATCACCTGTTGCATTTTTCAAATGTTCTGTGGCCCAATACCCTCTTAGTGAAGAGGAGGATCACTGTTACCACCCAATGTTCAAACTTTGAAAATCCTTTGTCATGTTTTAGTGTACCTTAGGTATCTTGCTGACAGTTGTGACTCTTCTTTGTTGGCGTGTGCTGTAGCAGAGAATGCTAGTTGAAATGCTGATGGATGAGTTCCTGAATCAGCAACCAATCACTTCGCCCTGTCCTGGGAATGAAGAGGAACAGCTGACTTAGAAAAGTGTGAATGTTTAACTTAAAATCTGTGGCCTTGTTATTATATGGTATAGAAGAAATCTGCATCTCATTCTGTGCTATGTTGCTTTTTGATTGATACCTTCTGTCTGGGATAAATGCTGTAAAGATCTACACAAGAGGTGTGCTGTAATGCAACAAATAATGATTTATTTCATATTTGCTACTTAAGATAATTTGAAGATCCTTGAAGTGTGATATTTCCACTAGCTAGGCTCTTGTGGTTGTTAAGTAATGAGGTGTTAAACTTACATAAAGATGTGAAAATACAAGCAGTTAGCAGATGAGCATGTGCCTGGGTAAGAGTGGGGCCATTAATCTGCTGTTGAAGTGTTCCTGTGTGTATGGCTCACCAAACTAAGGACTTGAGCACTGCAGATGATTGGAACCCTCACTTCACTGGTAGGACTGTAATACATTGGGATGATGCTTTTGTCAGCAGAGATACCTTGATCTCTATTTCCCTGGCAGATAGGAGACTCATAACAGCCATATTAGTTATGACAGCCTCCATTATTTCTGGCAACATATCAACCTTGGAGTCCCCATGGTCATCGGGATAGTCCAGCAACTAGAGATGAACCTAACCTTTCCTTTGTTAGGATTCTGCCCCAGGCAAATATCAGGAGACCATGGCATTTCCAGTGTATTGCAGACAAAGCAGGTGTGGGACTTATTGGCAGTAGGAGTGGGAGTGTTGAGGTGAGGTAGTGCAAGATAATAGGATGTTGGTTTATCACCAACATTTTCAGCACGCCCAGACCCTGACCCCACATTTATGCTTTCAGGTAGAAATGGGAAGTGGAGGAATGTTGTTTCAAATTAAACCGTTAAAGATGAGTAGGGTACACAAATTCAAATTGGGAAGTAGTTTTGTACTGCTGTTATGAAGGATGTCTTTACTAAAAGACTGATAAATGCTGGGAGTAAACTACCAAGCACAGTAACAGGCAACAAAAAATAAGGAGCTTTCAAAATGCATCTGTTAGAGTACAAAAGGTGAGCTTGAATGGGTTAAATAGCCTTTTCTGGTCCTTGACCCTTGTGTTTTTGTGGTGGACAAGGCACTTGCTTGTTTAAGTTGGAGTGCAGTTTTTTCATGGAGCTCGATGTTCCCATTGACAAATGGAAGGGAGTGGTTACATTGAGGACAAGAGGACTGATTTGTGCCTCTATCCTTTGGTTGGGGAAAGAGACTTAGGAACTTAGGAAGAAGATGTGGAATTAGGAACTGAATAAAGTAGAGGGAAATTATCTAATATAAGTTGGTGTGTTAAATTAAATTTTTACTTTATAAAAAAAAAATATAGCTCACTTTGCTCCTGTAAATATAAACACTTGACAGCACTTGACAACAGTGGCTCCAGCTTAACTTAATCAGATGTAAGAAACATTTTGATGCTTGCGTCTTTTTATTGGCTGCACTGATGTTTAAAATGAAAATTTAAGATTAGCAGATGAAAAGTTGATTTGACAAGTCCAATTCAGGTTGTGAACTCTGCTGCTATTAACAACACTCTTAAACTTCAAGGTGAAGTACCTAAAAAAAGAAAATTACTTCTGGCTCATTGGCAGCACCCTTGCCTCAGAGTCAGATGATTAGTGGGATGGGGGATGTTCGGTGAGCACTTAATCTAGACTGACGACTCATTGAGTACAGAGGAAGTGCTACAGTGTTGGAGGCCTCATCTTTCAAATGAGAAGTTAAACCAAGTTTAAACAAAAGATGCCATAAGCACTATTCAACGAACAGGGGAGTGCTCCCTGATGTGCTGGTCAATATTTGACGCTTAACCAACATCGAGATGTTGGGTAATTGGAGGTTACTGTGATGCATTTCCTTGCATTACAATAGTGACTACACTTCAAAATATACTTAACTGCCTGTGTAGCACTTGGGATGTCACCAAGAACTTACGAAGAACTTTATAAATGCTAGTTCTTTCATTGAGTCTTATTAGAACCTTGTTTTTTAAAAAACTCAAGAACAAATGATTAACCCTGTCACCTAGTTTAATATTTTGAGTCCAAGTTGAGGGATGATTGTGCTAAGTAATGCAACACTTAATATCCAGTGCCATCATTGAGCTCTCTTGGGTCAGGTATAGAGTGGAAGACCAACCTTCAGATGAGCACATTATATTATTGTGATGTATTTATTTCCCACACCAACTGTTTCTTATCCTGTCTCAGTGAAAATGACAATCAGCTTGTATTGTTTCCAACTTTCCTTATTTATATATTGGGTAACCCAGTAAATTGAACAAACTCAGAATCAGGATGTCCTGGGATAGAATCCCAGTAAGTTGCATTTGGCCTTTCATCCTTTTGAGGTGGGGTGAAGTCAGTATCATGATTTGAGATATGGATTAAAAGTGGGAGGTTTGTAAGGTGCTTGTCCTATTGCAGTTCCAGTCCTTCGACATTGTTCGGTGTGGGGCAATGGAATGGCTGTTGGCACTACTGCAGAAATGAATTGGCTCTATATTTTTGCCATTCCCCACTCCCATCTCTCATCCATACAACGGGGTTGAAAAGGTTTGCGGGTGGTGGGGTTATTAACAATGAAATAACAAGGAACGTGACCACAACCACCCTTTGCTCTTTTTGTGAAGGTAGATTTTGTGGAATTTTGAGTGTCCCACTGTGGAGAGCTAAGACACTTCATTAAAATATTTAAACTGGGCTCCCGCAGTTCAATTGGGGCTTCAATTTAAGTTTTACAGAGTTTGAGAAACCTGACAGTTGAAGGGAGCCAGGAGCTGTGGCTTCACAAGGAAGCACTCATAATGGGCTTGGGAGGAGCAGCAGGCCTTCCCCCAGCCAATGAAGGAAACCGTAGGCTGTGCTTGACAGAGGAGGCCTATCCCTTGCTAAATTCAATGACCTACATTTGCATCATTCCCCACCCTTCCCCTCTAACCACCCTCATCCCACAAGCCCTAATGGCCTCTGCTCTTCCAATATCTGATTGTAATCAACTTTCTGCCTACATTCGAAAGCCTCTTGTTGCCGGCTCTTCTGCCAGGCTGTCAATTTGGCCAGCTGCCAGGCAGGAAGCGAAAGAAAAAATGTTAATAAGGTCCATCCATTAAATTCGCAGAACCCCAGTGTCTCTGTCCTCCTCTTCGACAATGTTGGGGCCATTGTGTCTTTAAAGAATCATGACCTTCTCGAATTAATTTCTATTCAGATTGTATTATCGACCCAGACTCGTGAGAAAATTTGATGAAATATGTGTACCGAAGGTCCCAGAGAAGCTAACGACCCTGGGCCAGTTGTTACTTTGTAACTCCATCTGTGCCTATTGTACATTCAGACTTTTTTTTTGAACAAAGATTCTTTCTACTTTACATCATCACTTATCAGGGCGATTCCACCTCCCTTTTCCAACTTGCCTATCTTTCCTAAAAGTCAAGTACCCTGGCATGTTTAATTCCCAACCTTGGTCACGCTGCAGCCATGTCTCAGTAATGGCTACTAGATCTAATAATGACATTTATTGGATCTAGATCTAATAAAGACATTAATTGCTACTAGACCTTTATCTCTAATTGTGCTATTAATTTATCTATGTTGTTACCAATGCTTTGTGCATTCAGATAATGCCTTTAATTTTAACTTCTACTATTTTTGCCCTATGTGTCCTTTGTTGCAAATGCCCTGTTACAATTATTAAACATTCCGTCCCTTCCTGTCACAATCTGCTTGATTTTACACAAATCGCTATTTTGTTATACAGCCTTGACTTTTCTCTTCAGTCTTGCAAATTGACCTTTCTCTGAACACTTTGTCACCCTTTCGTTTAAAGTCCTATCTACTGCCCTAGCTAGTTAAATTGCTTCCAGGCTGGTTTAAATGCAGCTTGTCCCAAGGGGACAGCTCTCTTCTTTTCGTATTGATGCTGGTGTCTCATGAATTGAAATCCACACCATTCTTTCAGCCACACATTTAAACTCCTAACCTATCTGTCCTTATGCCAATTTGCATGCGTCTTTTGGGTACTAATTGAGAGATTATTTCCTGTGAGGCTCTGCTTCCTACTTTGTACCCTAGCTCCTCAAATCCCTCGACAGAACATCATTGCTAGTTCAACTGTCTTTGGTCCCTACATGGGTCTGGTGTCATGGGAACCCCTGAACAGGAGCAGGAGGTTGAATTTCGGATTCCCCACGCTGTTGTTCATTATTGATGGATCCTTTGGCCTCCGTCAATTTGCAAGTCTCCCAAGTCCTTCCCAATTATGAAGAGATGTCCTTAACCTTCCCAACTCACCAAATTCTCAACTTCCCACTGTTTACAGTACACAAGTGTTCATGTTGCAATCTGTGGTTATGCTCTGCTGCAGTCTCAGTCTTGAATATGCTCAGTGACTAAGTATCGACTGCAGAGGTGTTTTAATGGTGGACAATGTGTTTAAAACATTAATAGATATAGTACTAGCCAGAAAGCAATTTGTTTTTTGGTCATGATCAAATGTGAAAATGGTCTGATGGAAATGTGGAAGAAAAACAATTGCTGGAGGCTATTTGGACTGTTAATATCCTACCACAAAATGCTGCAAATGCTGGAAATCTGAAATAAAAAGAAAAGTGTTGAAAACACTCAGGTCAAATGGTATCTATGGAGAAAAATAGTTAACATTTCAAGTCGATGACCTCCTGTAGAAAAAGGTTTAGACATTATCGTTTTTAAGCAAGTGCAAAGACAGGGAAAGTGACATTGGGGATGGCGGGAAGAACAAAAGGGAAAGGCTGTGTGAGGGTGGAAGGCAGGAGTAAATAAATGATGATAGGGATGATGGTGCAGGGCAAAATTGAGTGGTAAGAGAAGTAAGTAAACAAAAGATGGTGTAGAGGAGATGTAAAGGGGAAATGGAATCATTGCCAGCTGCCATTCAAAAAATAAAATTGAGGCCATACATTATGGCCTGAAGTTGTTGAACTTAGTTTGAATCTGGAAAGTTGTAGAGTGCCTAATCAACTGCTTTTTTAAAAATTCATTCACGGGATGTGGCTGGACCAGCATTTATTGTCCATCCCTAGTTGCCCTTGAGAAGGTGGTGGGGTGAGCTGCCTTCTTGAACCGCTGCAGTACATGTGATGTAGGTACACCCACAGTGCTGCTAGGGAAGGAGTTCCAGGATTTTGACCCAGCGACAGTGAAGGAATGGTGATATATTTCCAAGTCGGGATGATGAGTTACTTGGAGGGGAATTTCCAGGTGGTGGTGTTCCCATCTATTTGCTGCCCTTGCCCTTCCGGGCAGTATTGGTCATGGGTTTGGATGGTGCTGTCTCTAAGGAGCCTTGGTAAATTCCTGCAGTGCATCTTATAGATGGTACACACTGCTGCTACTGTGTGTTGGTGGTGGAGGGAGTGAATGTTTGTGGATGGGGTGCCAATCAAGTGGACTGCTTTGTCTTGGATGGTGTCCACCGTCTTCAGTGTTGTAGGAGCTACACTCATCTGGGCAAGTGGAGAGTATTCCATCACATTCCTGACTTGTGCCTTGTAGATGGTGGATAGGCTTTGGGGAGTCAGGAGGTGAGTTACTTGTCGCATGATTCCTAGCCTCTGACCCGCTCTTGTAGCCACAGTATTGATATGGCTAGTCCAGTTCAGTTTATGTTAACATCTTATTTGCTTCATGGCTTCAAAAAGTAGTTTAAGCCAAAGATATTTGGGGGATAAATCTGAGTCTTGGTTACTGGTCTTCAGTTCAGAGTATTTGTTTTCTGAGATTCACATATTCTATGTCTAACAACTCACACTGGAATATGCACTTCAACATTGTGTATGCTATGTCAAGAAATGAGCAGGTTCGTCAGATTTTTTTTTTGAAGGAACTGTTCCATTACGAGGAATTGAGTAGACTGCTTTCAATTCTAATATGTATTGTACTGTTAAGTGGTTTGCTGATATTCCTTTTTGCTTTGATGAATAAGTTTTGTAAATATAGTTCAGTCTATGTATATATACATAGTGTTTTAACAGTGCACTGTTTTCCATTGTTTGAATTGAAATGTGCCAGGGTGCACATCATCTATATTCAGCAAGAAGCAGCTCACCCCAGTGTGGATTGGATGTTAGACCCGGGTATGGTAATTTATATATTAGTTAGGCTACCGGGGAGAAATTGCTAGATCTTTGAATAGTGCCAGAAGGTCTTCTACATACATGGAGAAGTCAGTTGGGGCATTGATTTGATGTCTCATCTGAAAGCTGAACAGTGGAGCACTCCCTCAGTACTTGAAGATGAACTGAACTCCACTGATAAACCAACTTCATCACACTTTTGATCAGTAATTCCTTTTGGTTAATTCCCTAAGGCCATTGCTAGGCAGTGTTCAAATGTTTCATTAACAAGTTGACAGGGGGCAGAAGGGTGTAAAAGAGAAACATGTATTTGTCATTCTTCATTCTGTGAATGAAGTCAAATTTGCCATTTTTAAGAAAATAAATTCTGGAGGCAAAACTCTTGCAGTTTTTGTGAAAATATTGATGCATTTCCTGGATGTCTTAATGTTTCAGTCTGCCTGAATACACTGACAATCAGAGCAGATACACAGAAAAACAAGATTGCAGATGAAGCCCAAATAAAGGTCAGTATCATCCCTGTGACATTTACCTGAAATTTAGCTCATTGTAGGGATGCCAGTGTAAGAGTTAAATAGTTCTGACTTTGTTTCTTTTTTTTAGTTTTCTTTTAGTTTTCTATTCATTATTCTTGTCAACTCCCTACAGTTCATAAATCAAGGAGAGATTGAACAGCTATAATTTAACTTTATTTTCAGGTTTAGAAAAGGAAGCATTAGACGCTTTGAGCGTCAGTTATGAGGTACCATTATCAATTGGCCTGCGATGCTGAGTCTGGCTCAATATTTGATGACCTCTTTTGTTTTGAGTCAAGTTTCATTGTGAATGTGGAATTTCTGTTCCTACAGTAACTGCAATGAGAGTGATTGATATTGGGGAATGTTCGGAGAGAATAAGTTAATTTATTAAGCTTTTAAGTATAGATTTTGCAATTTTTTTCCACCAAATTTCTTTCCTTCACTTCTCCTGATGAGTCTGTTACTTGACCCGTTGATCTTCGGTATCCTACCTAAATGGTCATTGTTTATCTGTCTGCAAATTTGACTGTAAGAACTAACACCACCCAGTGCAAACCAGTTCTCACCTGCCGCACTCAATAACGCACATACCAGCAGGATCATTGGAGTGGGCATCTTGGTTGATTTATTTTCCTTTTCCCTCTCCTTCCCAGGCCTCTTGTAGTACTGCTGCCCTGGCTGAGTTTAGCTATAGTTTGGAGATCAGACCCAGGGCTTTCTTTACCTGTGCTTCAGCTCTTCAGTAGGTTTGCTCATTGAACCATTGAGGAACCTGGTTTAAATGTAAAATGTAAAGTAAAGTTGAGCTGCTGGTGCTTGTGCAGGATGTGTCAATATACCTGTTGCTTTCCATAGACAGGAGGAACTGGCACTCTGTGATGTTCATTGCACTGCTGTAAAGGGTATAGAGGGCCATTGACAAAAACCTTGATGCGGACTCACTGCTACTATCTCTCAGGGTAGTTGACCGATCTAGGCCAGCTCTTTAAAGACCAATACCTAAATCAGTGAATTATCCAATCTTTCACTTTTTAATAGTTGAACTGTCAATAATGTAAGCCGAATGAGTTTATCATAAGGAAAGGTAACAGTAAGTGATTGTTCCAACTGTAGACATATCATCTCCATTCTGCATTGCTCTGAATATTCCTATGTTTTTCCCTGACTGGTTGCCCAGGCAACATTAATTTGTTTGTTAATCATACTTGGTTATAGTGGTCACTGCCTCAATGACTTCCCTCTGGTCATTAGATACTTTTCTAAAGAACATCTCTGCATTGAGAGATGCATGTGGGAAGTAACTACAATGGGTAAAATTTTGGCTGCATGCCCATTTACAGAAAGTTGTTGATGTCTGTGAATCTGCTTAAAGACTTGATACAAGTGGTGTCCACAGGGACTGGTGAGGAAACGTAGAAACAAAAGCAAAATATCACAGATTCTGGCAATCTGAAATAAAAACAGAAAATACTGGAAGTGCTCAGCAGGTCTGGCAGCATCTGTGGAGAGAAACAGAGTTAATGTTTTAGCCTGATGACCTCTTGTCAGATTACTGTAAGGGCGTTTACTGTTTACTATCTATATTAATGTCTTCGAAGGTGTTGGAGAAATGATCTGCAACTTGCAGATAATAGATTTGTGTTGGAAAGGAAATTAAACAACTCTAAAATGACCAATTGTCATTTGTTGAGGAGTGGACCTGTTTGCCCTTATCCTCAACTGATGGTATTTGGATCCTTTCCCACTTCCAGTATCCTTGACTGAGGGAGTTGGCAATTCACTCTGAGACCTCTGAAAATGCCAGGCTATTACTGGATCATTTTGGGGTCAGGGCAATTCATTTTTGTATTTACCTCTTTCGTGCCTCTCATTGAGCCAGACCACTAGGAGATCTCAGTGCTGTGGGCTACCAACAGTTTCACCACTCTGATCACCATGAATTATATTATACCACTTCTCTAGTATTTGCCTATTACTGAAACACCAAAACTTTATATATAGTTCAATATAAATTGCACTATGTGGATGCTCTGACCACAAAGATGGCTGCTGTGAAAAATTGAATTGTTCTGTTGGTGCAATAGAAGGTATTCTGAAATTGGAACAGAATTAGAAGGAGCTTTATATCAACAACTTATTTAGATGGCGCAATTAAGGTAATGTCGTAAGGTTTTTCACAGGAACATTATAAAACAAAGTATGGCACTCAGCTACATAAGGAGATATTGGATCAGATGACCAAAAGTTTGGGCCATCAGGTAGATTTTAAGGCACGTTTTATAGGAGGAAAGTGAGGTAGATGAGCAGAGAGATGTAGGGAGGGTATTCCAGAGCTTGTGGTCTAGGCCATCGAAGGCATGGCCATCAATGATGGACCATTAAATTTATAAAAACTTGACGGGCTAGAATTAATGGAGTGCAGATATCAGTATGTGGTGATGGAGGAGTTTATAGAGTGTGTGTGGTCGTAATGGTTTTAATACACAGGAACAAAGGTGACCCGTTTGCCCTTATCCTCAACTGATGGTATTTGGTGACCGTGAAGTATGGATGCAAAAGAGCAATAAGCAGAGAGTGACTAAGAATGTTTGTTGCTCCGGTGGGGATGTGAGGTGCCTGCAAGGAGAGGAACAAGTGGAGCTGCAAAGTGTGTTGACTTGAGGCTTGCTGTGCAAGTCAGTTTGGAACTTTGTACCTGAAGATGATATACCACTCACCTATCATGCCCCTTCAGGTCCTAGACCCTCTTTGTACATGGTCTCCAGGTTAGAGGGAACGCTGCCGCTCACTTCTATGCCCTTTTCCATCCTTGCCTGCTTGGCAGGAGAGGGTATCCTCTTCCTCCAGTCGTTGGGGTACTTCAACCTGCTGTAGCCCCTCAGCTGGACCTCGAGGTAAGAATGGGAGACCCAGGAGCCATCCTTCCACATCCCCTTTCCATTGGTTGTGCCCTTCTTAAAATTATGCAGGCATCTTATCTACATGGCTACATCTTGCTTTACAGCAATGTCAAAACCATAACCAACTGCAAAAACAAGGGAGGTATTTTATAATTTAAGAAGGACATCAACCAGTAGGAATTAGTGGTGGTTGGGGGAGTGGTGGTTATTCACCTTCACAGATGTGTCCTTGAAAATAGCTTGGAGCATCTGTTAACAGGCACTGTATAGCTATGTAAATATTCTCAGAATTCTATTCTAAAACAGAGGATGATTGGATGAGGAACATGCAACTTGAGGTTAGAGAGCACTCTTCCTTTGTATTTCATATATTTATTCAGAGTGGTAAGAATATGGAACTCGTTATCACAGAGTGGGTGAGACAATTGGCATTGATGCATTTAAGGGAAAGCTAGATAAATACAGCAGGAAATAAAGGAATAGAATAGCTGATGGGTTGAGATAAAGTAAGGTTAGAGAAGTGCTAAAGCGGATTATAATACTAGCCCCTTCTTTTCAGGACTATTCTGGGTCAAGTATACTCCTTGGATGATCACTTTCACTTAAGGTTGAGAAAGACAGGCCTTACAAACACTTAAATGGGTCTGAGAACTGATTCAACTCTCCTGAAGGAAAAGAATCACCGGAGAATATTGCCTTCCTCCAGATAATGTCTTTCACAAGTTTTTTAGCTATATTATAGCAACCCGGATATTGTAAGGGTCCGGACAATACACCTCTCCACTGAGGAGTGTATGGAGATGGGTTTTTGAGTTTGGATCCAGAAGACTATATGAGACAATATACGTTCTAAATTATATAAAGGCTTATTAAAGAACTGAACTTGCAATTCACTTTTGATGTTAAATCAATTTCAACATTGACAGTTCTAGGAAAGGTAAGTATATTTTTGTTTCTAATAGAGAATCCAAGTCTTATTAATATTACAGAGAGATCTTTAAGATATCCACCAATATTTAAAGTAGTAATTATCTTAAATCACCAAGTAGAAAGCTACCAAGTCTAGCAAGATACCTCTGTCCCAATTAAGGGGAGAACTACGATCACTACACTACAGCAACATACCTTTACCTGAGAGATGCTGGACTGAATTCAACTGATCTAAAGATCCTACGGTGTAGTTCCAATATTTATACCCAAAAAGAACTAAACCAGCGGATAACATGTTGAGCACTCAGGCTGGACAACGTCCTTTGTTTTTTTGTAAATATCCTTAATTTTTAGTCAACATCCTTCAATCAAACAGGATATTGAGAGGTGCAGATAGTGGTCACTCCCTTGTAACTCTTTCGAGTACAAACCGTTTCTATCTGTTTCAGATGAAGTTACATTGTTTCATAGCTTGCCATTGTGAGATTTGAACTCTTGATCTTAGGGTTACAAACCCAGTACCATAACCACTTGGCTATTTAGGCCAAGCTATAAATAAGAAAAATGATGACAGTGGAAGGTAACTCTTTCGAGTGCAAACACGTTTCCATCTGTTTCAAATGAAGTTACATTGTTTCATAGTTTGCCATTGTGAGATTTGAACTCTTGATCTTGGGGTTACAAACCCAGTACCATAACCACTTGGCTATTTAAGCCATGCCAAGATGTAACTCTTTCGAGTACAAACACGTTTCCATCTATTTATACAGATGAGGTTACATTGTTTTATAGTTTGCCATTGTGAGATTTGAACTCTTGATCTTGGGGTTACAAACCCAGTACCATAACCACTTGGCTATTTAGGCCAAGTGTCACTCCCTTGTAACACCCAGTTTCCAAAATTCAGTTAACAAGTTATTTAGGGTCATCGTTAAGATTGTATTATCCTACAATTTACCAATGCCTTGCTGAGGGGAGGTAAAGGCCAGTTCTTGTATTTTCAGAACTGCTTTGTATTTGAGGATATGCTATATCCTATGCCACAGGATGTTGTCCTTGAGCACACAATTATGCCTAGATATGCTGATAAACTTTTAAACCTTTGTCCAGTAGAAGAACCCTGCTTTTAATTTTTAACCCTTCACAGGAGAATCACACTTTTTAATCTTATAGTTGGATTCTCTTATAACTTTGTATTTATATCTGCATTCCTTCACAGCTCGTGTGGTGCGTCAACGCCAGAAAAGAACTGTTTAGATGAATGGCCTGTTTCTGTGCTGAATTTTCTATGAAATATCTATAATGAAATATGATTACACTCAATGGGCAGAATTTTACGACAGCGGGATTTTATGTTCCCGCTGTCGTCAATGGGATTTATAACGGCCCGCCATATTTTACGGCCCCGTCCCCGCCGACATGGGGCCGTAAAATTCTGCCCGATGAGTGGATTTGGTTCAAAGCTGCCGTGTTATCCAGGCTAACTTCAATAACCTGCATTTGCTGCTTATTGCTTTAAATGGCTGTACAAATAAACCTGCTTGGTAACCTCGTTTACTCTAGAAAATATCTGGTGTGAATGGACCAGTTTCCTGATGTGGCAAGAGCTTCCGCTGGAAATGCTGCATCTAATCCAGAAGCACTAAACTATTCCTCTTCAAGCCAAACCATTCACAATACTTTGCACTCTGAGTTGGAGGATGTTGGTGTTGGAAAATTGATCACTTTCCTACTTCTTGTGCCCAGTGTCAGCTGTGAGCATTCTTAGGCCAGGTACAGCACTGGTAGATGTGGACTAAAATTTCCTCTTTGCTCCAACCTTTAGAAGTATACCTCCTAATGCAGCCCACGTAATGGTTTTGTAATTTCATACACCACCTATCCTGTGTCACGATTGGCAGTTAGTGATAATTCCTGGGTTAATAGGAGTTGGTGAGAATATTAAGATGCCCTAACTATAATCTTTCAAAGTTCTTTCAATTCGGAGCTGTTCCTTTAGATTGGAAAATTGCATATGTCACTCTGCTATTTAAACAAGATGAGCATGGGAAGCTAAGGAATTAAGGATCGGTTAGCTGAATATCTGTTGTCAGGAAGGTACTAGTGACTATAATTAAGGATAGTGTGACTGAATGTCTTGAAAATTTCCAGAAGGCATTTGGTACAGTTGAAGTTCTTGAAATTGAAGGCAAATTATTGGCCTGGTTAGGAAGTTAGCTGAATTGCAGAAGACAGAGTAGGGATAATTGACAGATGCTTATTGAGAAGATGTGCCTAATAGTATCCTGCAGGGATCTGTGTTGGGGCCTCAATTATCCTGTATTAAATGACATCTTAGATGATTGGATAGAAAGCTACATGTCCAAATTTGCCGATGACACAAAGATAGGTGATATTGCAAGCAATGTAGATAACAGGATAAAATTACAAAGAGATATGGATAGGTTGAACAGGCAAAACTGGGAAATGGATTTCAATGTAGGCAAATGTGAGGTTATCCACTTTGCACTGAAAGAATGGTAGAGCATTGTAAATGGCAAAAAAACTAGAAACCGTGGATGCCCTTGGGCTCCAGGTATGTAGTTCATTAAAATGTCATGGATAGGTACAGAAAATAATTAAAAAGGTTCATGGAATACTGGCCTTCGTATCTAGAGGAATAGAATGTAAGGAGGTTGAAGTCATGCTTCAGCTATACCAAGCCCTGGCTGGATCATATCTGGAGTACCCTGGAAAAAGTTCTGATTACACTGTAGGAAGGGTATATTAGCCTTGGAGGGAGTGCAGCATTGATTTACTAGAATTATAGCTAGACTCTGAGGAGGAGAGAGTAAACAAACGAGAGCTGTAACTTAGGTTAGGGGGTGATTTGATTGAAATTTTCAAGATATTAAGAGGGGTACGTTGGAGAAACAGTTTCTACTAGCTGGGGAGTCCAGGACTAGGGGACAATAACAAGAATTAGGAGCAGGACTAGGCCATTCGATAAGATCATGGCTGAGCTGATTGTTGCCCCAACTCCACCTACCTGGCTGCTCTATGGGACGGGACATAGGCAAAAAATTAGAGCCAGACCTCATGGGAATAAAATTAGAAAACATTTCTTTTACATACACAGCAGTGGAAGTTTGGAACACTTTGACAAATGGTAATTGATGCTAGATTAACTTTAAATCCAAGATTGATGGAGTTCTGTTAACCAAAAGTATTAAGGGATCTGGGGCATATGGATATCTGGCATTACGTCGCAGATCAGCCATGATTGCATTGAATGGAAGATTGATTTAAAGTGCTAAGCGGCTTGCTTCAGTTTCTATGTTTGTGTTCAATTTATTTTGTCACCCTTTAGTATTGATGATTAATCTATATTTAAGCTATAACAATAGACCAAAGATATGCTAAAATTTATTGCTCCCTGAATGGTGAGATATTCAGCTTTTAACAATGGTCACTCAACATAGACCACAATCCCTTTAACGATGGGTCATGTATGGTGAAACCTTCATTATTTTCCTGATTTCATCAAATTAATCATAATTCTGTATATCCTGTGATGGCCTTGTATCCAAATTCTTTTTTTGTATTGTATCCAGGTCCTGTGGATAGCAAAAGGACTGGTATCCTTATTCAGTCTCAAACAGTCCTACATAGTTTTGTGGAATCCAATATTTTTCTAAACACTCCTGTCGGATTTTCTACCAGTAGTAAAGTTCAGGAACTTGATTGTTCCATTGAGAGAGGATTTGTTATTACTTAACGTTAAATTCATGTGTACTTGACCTTGAAAGAGGATCGTCTACATCAAGTAACCCACAGCTAACAGTGATAATGGATGCATCCTTTAGGGATTCAAAGGGTCTAGTCCACATGGGAATGGGTGGCCTAATCAATTCTCTTGAGCTTGAAGCATTGAAACTAACTGCATACAAACATACATGCGAACAAGGAGCAGGAGTATGCCATTCAGCCTCTCGAGCCTGCTCTGCCATTTAATAAGATCATGGCTGACCTGATAGTAACCTGAAATCTGCATCCCGCCTACCCCCGATAACCTATCATCCCCATGCTTACCAAGAATCTATCCACCTCTGCCTTAAAAATATTCAAAGACTCTGCTTCCACCACCTTTTCAGGAAGAGAGTTCCAAAGACTCAAACCCTCAGAGAAAAAAATTCACGTCAACTCCCTTTTAAATGTGCGACCCATTATTTTTAAACAGTGACCCCTAGTTCTAGATTCTCCCACAAGAGGAAACATCTGCTCCACATCCACCCTGTCAAGACCCCTCAGGATCTTATGTTTTTCAATCAAGTTGCCTCTTCCTCTTCTAAACTGCAGTGGATGCTGAGTCTGTCTAACCTTCCCTCGGAAGGCAACCCTCTCATTCCAGATATTAGACTGGTAAACCTTCTCTGAACTGCTTCCAATGCATTTATATCCCTTGTTAAATGAGGTCGCCTGTACTGTAACACATTACTCCAAATGTGGTCTCACTAGTGCTCTGTACAACTGAAGCATAACCTCCTTCTTGTTGTATTTAATTCCCTCACAAATTATAACATTCTATTAGCTTTTCTAATTACTTGCTGTATTTGCATTCTAGCCTTTTGTGATTCATGGACTTGGACACCCAGATCCCTCTGTACCTCAGAGTTTTGCAATCTCTCACCATTTAGATAATATGCTTCTTCTTTATTCTTCCTGCCAAAATGAACAATTTCACATTTTCCCACATTATGCTCCATTTGCCAGATCTTTGCCCACTCGCCTAACCTATCTATATCTTTTTGTAGCCTCCTTATGTCCTCTTAACAAGTTACTTTCCTTCCTATCTTTATGTCATCAGCAAACTTGGCAACCACCCCTTCAATCCCTTCATTTATATAAATTGTAAACAGTTGAGGTCTCAGCATGGATCCCTGTGGCACACCACTCATTACATCCTGCCAACCTGAAAAAGACCCATTTATACATACTCCTTACTTCCTGTTAGCCAGCCAATCTTCTATCCATGCCAATATGTTACCCCCTATGCCATGAACTTTTATTTCATGCAATAACCTTTGATGTAGTACTTTATTAAATGCCTTCTGGAAAGCTAAGCACAGGACATCCACGCAGCCAATACTCAGGTAAAAGCAGTGTGCAAGTGCACTCACTGGTCTACTACATAAACCTGCTTGCAGCCTCTCTGCCTGATGTGGTTAGATCTTTGAACAAAAGAGCAGAACTTTCAATCCAGGACCTGGAAGGAATAGACAATGGAGCATCAGATGCCCTTTGTGGTTCCACCATCCATCATCACCACCAGGTGATTCATCAAGTATTGGGTATTTCCCAAGCTGGGCCTCCTTACTTCTCTAGACATCACCTTCTGTGTTTTAGTTTCAGCACAAGGGCAGCATCAGACTAGAGGCAGGCGAATCTCATGGGTACCCATTCGCAATTAAGGATATTTGCACAATGGGTGAGGGATTCATTTCTGTTCCCAGAAGAATTTTTCCTTCCCAAGCTTCATCTGAATCCAAAGGCATTCCATGGTTATTCAGAGACATTGACAGGAGGCAGGTCAGTCATATAAATATTAGAATGAGACTGTGTACCTCATAATTAACAAATTTAAATCTAACCCACACCAGCCTTTTCCAGGCCTCAGGAAAACTTGCTGGATTCAGTTTACTTGCCTCATCCACTGCCTTCCTGCCATGACTAGCCAGGCAATTCCTACCTGATCCTTTTGACCTCTCTTCCCCCACACACCACCACACCATCCCTGCCGACCCCCCAACTCCGACCTCACACTCTTGTCTGATCCTTCTGATCTCTCCTCCTGCCTTCTGATCTCCCTCCCCGACACCTCTAAACTCTTCCACCACTGACTTCTGCTAGGCCCTTCCTCATGCAACAAACCGTCTCCCTGCTCCCTCCCTGCCTCCTAGCTAATATTCGTCTCGTGAACTCCTAAAATAAGGCTTTCCATTTCTTTTGATGAATCCTTTACTCGCTTGCATGTAGTATCACCCATCAAGGAATACAATATAAAATAGAAAATATAACAAGAAGTATTACTGAAAAAAGACTTTTTCTTGTTGAAGCTTTTCATCTTTCACTCGTCAGGACAATATGGCCCGATCTATTTGCTCGTCATGCAAGCTTGATGCTGAAATGGGGCACACCAAAGACATACTGTGGGATAATGGCTACCCTGATCAAATCACTTCATGCTGTATATTGCACAAACTCATGAACAGGTCCAAAGCCATTATTTTCTGTCCTGAAAAGGGCCCAATCTGCCTCAGATTACCCTGGAAGGGCAAGGTCTCTTAAAAATTTGAGCAACAGGTGAAGCTAGCTGTTTCACGCTGCTGCGATGCAGTAGCAACACTAGTGGCATTTGCCATTAACAGGATGCTGCTGCCAAGCCAAAAAGACACTGGGCAGGATTTTCCAGCCCTGCCCACCATTGGGATCATCCAGTCCCGCCGAAAGTCAATGGACTTTTTGCTGCGCTGCCAAATCCCCAGCCGTGGGTCCCGCCACGACAGGGCCAGAAAATCCCGGCTATTATATCTATCACACAAATGAGTAATGTGGTATTTGAATTTCAGTGTCAGTGCGATGCTCGGTATGTAGGCCATGCATCCCAAAGACTGGCGGATCGTATCAAACAGCATGTCCCAGCTGTTGTTCGCAACAGGCGAGGTACAGACTGTACTTAACCGGCCGGTGCTTGCAAAACTCAAAACACAGTGTCCAACATTAGATGTGATTCCATGATTGGACAACATTTGCTAAATAATCCTCAGTGTGCTAAGAATTACGCTGACAACCAACTTAAGATTGTCAGTTGGACTTGCAGTGTGGCGCATTTGCATGTACTGGAAGCTACATCTATTAATACACAGCGTCCTGTTCTTTGCAGACAGAAAGAAACTGTACACACATTGTTTAACTGAAACAGGTACAAAATAAGTGACAGCCATTTGCTGACTCAATCCTCAGGGCAATGCCTACACCAATCAGAATCAAGTGGCCTGGTTTAAATTTTAAACAATACTTAGCAGTTAACTGTCAATCATCATCAACTGGTGCATTCTCCATGGCAACTCCTCTGAATCAGACTCCACTTGCCAACCAATCAGCATTCTTCTTATACAGTAAGTATGTTGTATCCCCTGACATTGGTATTTTCTTGCAAATTATCCTGATGAGTGCAAGATGAAAAGATTCAACAAAAAATCTTTGTTTCAACAATGCTCAAGTTTTGAGTTCTGCAAGCACAGAACTACTAAATGACTATTTATAACAAAAGTGCTGGAAAAACTCAGCAGGGAACATCTGTGGAGAGAAACAGTGTTAATATTTCAGGTCAATGTCCTTATATCAGAACAGTTCTGCTGTTCTGATTCATGGCTCCCAGTTATCTGCTAGTTGGTCAATCACTGCTTCTCCATTCCCCTTCCCTCATCCTCCAGCTGTGGATAGGCAAGTACTGTCCGAGCTATCCTTTGAAGAGAGAAAAGAATTGGACAACATTAGATTGGGGGAAAAAGGCGCTGATGGCTGACATTAAGAGGCTGAAAGATGAGATAGCTGAAGTAATGAGTTATATTAGAAATCATGGCTGATGTTCAAGCTCAACTCCACTTTCCTGCTTGAAACTCATATCACTTGGTTTCCATCGAATCTAAAAGTCTATCGATCTCAGCCTTTAATGTACTCGATGACAGCATCCCCAGCCCTTTGAGGTAGAAAATTCCAAAGATTCACATCACACTGAAGACATTTTTCCTCATCTCAGTCCTGAATGGCTGACTACTCTATCCTGAGACTATGACCCCTCTCATCCTAGACTCTCCATCCGAGGAAACAGCCTCTCAGTATCTATCCTGTCAAGTCCTCCCAGAAATGTATATGTCTCTCTCTCTCCACAAATGCTGTCTGACTTCCTGAGTTTTTCCAGCATTTTTTTGTTCTTATTTCAGATTTCCAGCAAAAACAGTATTTTGCTTTTGATAAACTAGAAAATGTTTGTTCTGCAGAATTAGTTAAACATTGATTTTGAGCAAAATTTCTCATTAGTTAGAGGACCTCCAACATCTGTTTTGAGTTGGCTTAAAACTGTTAATAAGAGTCATTTTGGCTTTTGGTAACCCTTTGTTTTTGTGTCTGTTGAGGGATCATATGCTGGAGTCGGTTCACATGAACCTTTTCAAAGTTGTACTTAGTGGACCTTTGGTCCCAAACTGGGATCTTAATTGGAATTCACAAGTTACTGTTTCCTTCTTTTGAGCTGGTGTGTGAATGTACAATTCCAAGTTTCTTTCACGGTGACCTTTGTTTTGTAGTGAAATTACTGACACTCACTGGGAAATTTTTTTTATTTTAGTTCAGTATCCAATTGGAGTTGTCCTTGGGCCTCATCCAAGATGCCTTTGTCAAAGTAATTTTTTCATTTTACCTGGGACAGTTTAGTGAACTCTGCTGCTACACCCTTAGTTAGAGTTAAAGCATTCATCTCAATGCATAGATACTCTCAGTGGAATGGTATTATATGTAAATAAATGAAAAAGAGTCTCTGGTACCAGTAGTCTTTTTACATGGTGCAAAAGCGCCCAGGTAAATGCTGACCAAGCAAAGTGGATTAATATTTTTATATATATTATAACCACAGAAAATGCCAGTCAGACAGCATCTGTGGCAAGAGAAGCAGAGTTAATGTTTCAGGTTCGTGATCCCATTGTTGCAGAGCATCCTCAATTCGTTGCTCTTGGATTTTATTGTTTACTCATTTTCCCAGCAGAAAGCCCAGAGGATAGCTATAAGACAATACAAAACAGGAGCAGGATAGGCAGCTTGGCCCCCTCAAGCCTGCTCTGTCTTCCAGTAAAATCATGACTGATTTTCAAGCTGAGCTCCACTTGCCTGCCTGATTCCCATATCACTTGGTTCCCATCGAGTCTAAAAGTCTTACCGATCTCAGCCTTGGATACAACCAACTCAATGACTGAGCATCCACAGCCCTTTGATGTGGAGAATTCCAAAGATTCACAATCCTCTAGGTGAAGAAATTTTTCCTCATCTCAGTCCTAAACGGTTGACCACTTTATCCTGAGACTATGACCCCTCTCATTCTAGACTCTACAGCCAGGGGAAGCAACCTCTCAGTATCTACCCTGTGAAGTCCTCTCAGAACCTTATTTGTTTCAATGAGATCATCTCTCAGTATAGGCCTATTCTGGTCAATCACTTCTTCTCAGGACAACCATCTAATCCCAAGAATCAATCTAGTGAACTTTCATCTCTCTCACTCAAATACTAGCCAGGGCACTGGTGAAACTCCCCTGCTTTTCTTTGAGAAAGTGCCATGGGATCATTCACATCCAGCCAAGAAAGCTATTAGAGCCTTGCTTTTAATTACTCATCCAAAAGTCGTGCACGTCCAACCGTGCAGCATTCCCTCAACACCATACTGGAGTGTCAGCTTTGACTTTGATGGAGAGTAAAACTGAAAGGGAGGTAAAACCGGTGTTGGCCCCCATCTTACTACTTTTCCCACTTTCCCTACCCCTGACCCAAAACTGTATCTGGCTGCCTTGTCTTGCCACCTATGATGTACCACTTGCTTAACTCTATTACATTGATAAGATCCTATTTATATAGCGAGTGAAGCAGAAAGGTACGTACAAGCATATGAACATAAAAATTAGGAGCAGGAGTAGGCTACTCCAGCCCCTCAAGCCTGCTCCGCCATTCGGTATGATTGTGGCTGAACTGATTGTAACCTCAACTCCATATTCTCACCTAACCCCAATTTCAGCCCCTGGCCTATCAGGAATCTTGCTACCTCTGCCTTAGAAAATATTCAAAGATGCCTCCTTTTGAGGATGAGTTTTCAAAGACTTAGGATCCTCTGGAGAGAAAAAATGTCTCCTCATCTCTGTCTTAAATAGGTGACACCTTATTTTTAAATAGTGACCTCTAGTTCTAGATTCTCCCACAAGAGGAAACCTCTTTTCCACATCCACCCTGTCAAGACCCCTCAGCATCTTAAAGGTTTTAATCAAGTCACCTCTTACTCTTCTAAATTCTAGTGGATGCAAGCCTAGTTTGTCCACCCTTTCCTCATAAGACAACCTGCCCTTTCCAGGTATTAGTCTAGTAAACCTTTTCTGAACTGCTTCTAATGCATTTACATCTTTCCTTAAATAAGGAGTCCAGTACTGTACACAGTACTCAGATGTGGTCTCATCGTACCCTGTATAACTGAAGCATAACCTCCTTACTTTTGTGTTCAATTCCCCTCATAGTAAGTGATAACTATTCTATTAGTTTTCCGAATTACTTGCTATACCTGCATACTAACCTTTTGTGATTCATGCAGTAGGACACCCAGATTCCTTTGAATCTGAGCTCTGCAATCTATCACCATTTAGATAATGTTTTTTTTTTGTTCCTCTTGCCAAAATGGATAATTTCACATTTTCCCACATTATAATATATTTGCCAGATCTTTGCCCACTCATTTAACCTATCTGTCACTTTGTAGCCTCCATATATTCTCTTCACAACTTACTTTCCTACCTATCTTTGTGTCATCAGCAGATTTAGCAACCATTCCTTTGCTCCCTTCATCCAAGTCATTTACATAAATTGTAAAAAGTTGAGGCCCCAGCACTGATCCCTGTGGCCCACTATTTGTTGCATCTTGCCAACCAGAAAATGAGCCATTTATGCCTATTCTCTGCTTCCTGTTAGCTAACCAATCTTCTATCCATGCCAATATATTACTCCTTATATCATGAGCTTTTATTTTCTGCAATAATCTTTTGATGTGGCACCTTATCAAATGCCTTCTGGAAATCTAAATACTGTACATTCACTGGTTCCCCTTTATCCACAGTACAAATTGCTTCTTCAAAGAACTCCAGTAAATTGGTTAAACATGATTTTCCTCTCAAAACCATGTTGACTCTGCCTGATTACCTTGAATTTATCCAAATGCCTGCTATAACATATTTAATAATAGCTTATAACATTTTTGCTATGGCAGATGCTAAGGAGGTGGATTACCTTTCTTAATAAGTAACCCTCTTTAAGTGAACATATTGACCCAGATTTTTGTCATGATAAAGAATTTCTGTGATGGTGAAAATAACAGAGCTGCTCAAAAATCACAAGTTCTGCCTCAGTACATGGCACTTCCATTTTTCACAGTGGCAGGAATGGGGGCAGGGTGCATTTCACACATGCGCATTTTACAGAGGTGGCTGGCCATTTAAATTATCAGCTGCCTCCACTGAAATGGGATTTTGGTAGCCTTGGAGTGTGAAACCTGAAATGTGCACATTAGACCTGGTAAAAGCAGGCCTGAACTTTGAGGATTTGTTTGAATAACTAGGGTACCCCTTAGGGAGAGTAAGGTAGCCCTTTGGATCTGGCCCTGAGGCACTGTTGGGGGATGGGAAGGTCAGATGCTCTTTGGAATTGTTAAAAGCTGGAATAAATTGTGGAAAAAAAGCATATATCCATTACTGTTAAGCTCATTGGAACTGTCAACAGATCTGTCAAAGTTAAGTCAAAACTGTCAGAAGCATTTGTCAGGAGGACTTGTCAAAGGGAACTGTCAAGGCATTTAAAAGTCCTGCCCTTAAAATCTGGAATGATTAAAAAAAATGCTTGCTATTTCACTCACTGTTGACATAAGCCTGAGGGCTTCCATCAAGGACAGAAGAGATATGGGCCCTCCTGCTTCTCCTGTTTCCGGGCCCGTTATCCTTGTGACCACCACCCCACCTCCAGTGCTCTCCCACCCCTCCTTAACCCTCCCCCCTCCCCATATCCTTCAGGTGCCCAGGATTGGGAACCATAGTCATGTGAGGTTGAACTGTTTCATATAGGTTTAGCAAAACATCTTGGCTTTTCTACTCTCTGCCTCTATTTATAAAGCCCATTGAAAGTTCAGGTTTCAGTATGATATACTTTACCACCACCATTGTCGGACAATTACACGCAACTCGGCCGTTTGTGTAATGTAACCAGCTCCGCTTCTTTGAACCTGGCCCTATGCAATATCTGGACAGCAACACCAAAAAGACTTGAACCTCACAAGCACCGCAAATAGCAATCCTATGTACAAAGCTATCCTGAACTAACAGTGACATATTCTATTGGCGTGTGACTCCTGGTTTCACTTCCAAGTTTAAAAATGGCAAAACCTTTCAGTAAGTTAGTACCATTAACTCACAATAATGTGCTATCTCTATTCATGGAGGTGGGCTTTGGTAACAGAAAATTACATTTTACATTGAGGGATAAATATTTTCTTTCAAATTGAAACTAACTACACTTACAACCTGCCCAGAATGGAACATATAATAGGAGAGCACAGTATTGCCAATGCTGGAAATCTGAAATATAAATAGAAAATACTGGAAATACGTGGCGGGTCAGGCAGTATCTGTGGAGAGAGAAACAGAGTCAACCTTCAGGTCCACAGTCTGCTGTAGTATTGACCAAGGGTCGCTGATCTCTGTTTCTTGCTACATCGATGCTGCCAGATGTGCTGAGCATTTCTAGCACCTGTTTCTATTGGAGCAAAAATAGCCCCTTTTGCCAGCCTTTCCAAAAGAATCAGACTTCTTGTGAGCCTCTCATTCCCCTTCAGCAAGGAAATCAGTAGCAGATGCCCGAGATCTGGTTTGGCACATGAAGAAAACATAAACAACTTGCTGAGCAAAAAATAAAATCAATGTCAAGTAATAAATTGATAATTTTAAAAAATGAATAATGAATAAAAATGACCATTAAAAAGTGGCAAGGAGCAGAGCTAGCTAATAAAACCTTTTTTGTCTTTTAGCTTTAGAAGCACAGCTACAGAGAGACAGACTAGGCCCCAAATCCTGTTCACCAGGGAAGGGGGAGGGGACCAGGGCTGAGTTAAAGAGCTGGATTTAACTAACTGACCCTGTGTTCACCTCTGGTGGCCCACTCTCCTCAGCAGAATTCATATGAAAGTGGGGGTCAAACGTGGGTTGCCTTTCAGCCTGGATTTTCCTCTTTTCCTGGCCTGGTGTGTGGCTAGGTTTTCGACGAGAGGCAAGAGTTACTTTCTCTTGCGTGCGCTCTCTCTCTCTCTTTCTTTCTTTCTTTCTTTCATGCTCTCTCCCTTTCTCTCTGGTGCGGCATGACTGATTTCACGATCATCCATTATCACAGGTGTCGGCATTTTACTTGTGATTGACAGCTACAAGTAATTGCACATTCTGTGATGTGGGGCTATGAATTCCAATGATTGTTGCTATAAAGCTTTATTTAGTTGAAATATAAATGTATTAAGTGGGTACTTCAGTAGACACTTAGAACTCTATTTTATTTCATCTCTGCATGGGTCCTGAGGTTTGTCCATGGTGCATGCTAGATGAGTTGGTAGGGGTGTAAGGGCAAAGAGTGGTGGGTGGGTGCATGATTTGGCATTAAGTTGACATAGGAGCTATAAAGGGCCATGGCAGGGGTGGATGGAGGGCATAGGGTCTGTAAATGGCCTTGGAGTGGGTGGGGTCATAGCTTAGAATAGGGGGAATGAGGGGCTATGGGTGGGGGGGGTGCATGAATGGGGCATAGAGTGCATGTTGGGGGGTGAGGGCTGGAGAAATGTTTCATGTTTTATTCTTTTCATAAATATTGTGTACACCGCGCTGGAGCCCTAAGGCAGGCCTTTTGCCTAACCTGCCTCTGCAACCGGCATCCTCCTCAGTTCTTCCTGGATCGCCTGCCCAAACTTCTAATCCAGTCCGCCCATCACTACCACCCCCACCCCCACCCCGGACTGAGATCCAACATTCAGGTAGTCATTTTTAAAGGTCGGGTTCAAGGAGTCGGGAAGGTTCCTCTATCTGTGCACCAAACCTGGGAGCAAAAATCTGGGCTATGGTACCTTTCTCAGAATCCATCCTTCTAAACTTTAGAGTTAGGTGTGATCAACTGGTTGCTTGTTACAACTAAAATGAATTGAAATGTAGGGGTATTGCCTGCCTAAAAAGAGAAACTGCAGGTCTTGGCACTGGCACAGATGATATCCTTTGTATGTTAAGCACATATTTCCCCGGGAGCCAACTGGAAGAGAGCCATAGTCTTTTGCTGTATAATTAACGCAAAATACTACAGATGCTGGAGATCTGAAATAAAAACAGAAAATGCTGAAAAAAAACTCAGCAGGCCTGGCAGCATCAGTAGAGAGAGAAATAGAGTTAACGTTTCGAGTCCAATATGACTCTTCTGCAGAACTATGGTATTATGCTGGAGGTGGCACCAATGAGGATGATCCTTTGAATACGGAGGCTGGTGGAGGGGTGGGGGGTTTAGAGGGAAAGGAAGGAGAGGAAGTTGTTGGAGCTTGCGTTTCTTAACACCTGAAAGGAAGAGAAAAAGTTTCTTTTTAAGGCATTGGATGAGATGAAGAATAAAATGAAATTGGGGACCAGGACAGCTTTTGAGATAGGGTCAGTTGCTGCTGCTAGGGAGAGATATCGAGTGTGTACATATGGCAGCACATGACTTGGAGTATGGACCTCGGGATGCGACGAGAACTGCAGTCTAAGGAACATTGTATGTATCGAAGATAGCTGTCTTTCAGGGTTGATTTGAAAATGAAGGATGGAACTTCAGCTGGAATCCACACGGACTAAGTTGAAGCCGGAGATAGTCTCTGAGGAAGGAAATGTGGCTGTGAAATCAAGTTTTAGTAAACACCTCATCAAACAATAGGAAGGAAATGGAAAGCATTGAAGGTGAAAGAGGCAAATGAAAATCCTGTCAGGGAGGAGAACAAAACCTCTTCAAGGTAGGCATTCCTGGAAGAGAAGTGACAGTGAATTAAATACTAAAACAAAAGCAAAATACCGTGGATGCTGGTGATCTGAAATAAAAACAACAGAAAATGCTGGGAAAACTCAGATCTAGCAGTACCTGTGGAGAGAGAAACAGGGTTAATGTTTCGAGTCCAATATGACTGTTCCTGGGAAACCATCCCGAAGAAGAGTCATTTCGGATTCAGCTTTAACACTGTTTCTTATTTGCTGTATAGTTCTATTTGAAAGTGAGTCTACCCTAACAATGGGGTTATGTCACAGGAGTGTATTTCATCATTTTCCATTTTATCTGTAACATGTGACCTCTTCAGAGACAACAAATAAACATTAATTCACCTCACGATTGCCAAGATTTTGCCTTTGCTCAGCATCCTTGGACATAATGGTTTTTGAATCATGAAATGTGCCACATCTGGTGGTGGAATGAGCAAAATTGGGTGTGCCTCTGCGTTGGGAGTGGGGACAGAGCAGAACAATGTCTTAAATTGATCCTGTGGAGATGATAGTGCTGTGTTGATGGAGAGACAGAGGGTTATATCTTGGCAAGGAAAGTGCATATGTCATGTGTCCTGGTTTTGGAACAGTTTGTGCCAGAAGGATGAATGAAAATCCTGCGGAGAGCAAGGAGGTTTCATGTTCAATGGGAATTTCCATGATTGAACAGACTATAAGTTTAGTTTGTATTCCCTTGTAGATTGGTGCATATTCCTGACAAGCCTTGGTAAATGGGTACAGTACTGCTGCCTTCAGAGATATTGAGGCAGTTTTCACCACTATATTAACACTGCCTCTTATGATACAGCTGTCCTGGTTACTGTCCCCACTCTGTCCCTTTGTGCCAGATTTCTCCAATTTTTCCAAACTTCAGGAATAATCTGATGGACAAAACAGAATTACAGGTTTTGGTTTCCAAACGGTGTACAACTTTTTTTTGTTGTTGAAGACTCAGTGCCACAGTATGAATAGTGCAGATTGCACAGTTGGCGTTCTTGCTCCTGGCTGTTATCCTGTGCCTAAGGCAATACAGATCCACTTCTCCTTAAAACCCTTCAGTAATATGAACTCACTGTTTGATTGTTCTGTAAATCCTCACTCTCGACTATGACTAAAATAGCACAGCACCTTACACATACCTCTGGTGACCTGGGCTTATTGATGTGGTATGTGGAGAATGCTTTTTTTTCAAAGAATGAGAAAAGTCTTACAGGATAGCGCACTCCTATATTTTTAAATATGTATGTTTAGGTTGAATCTTCAAAAAAGTTTTATAAATTTTTTTTAGTGAAATCTGTTTCAGTGGAAACTGGTTACAATTTCTGTACAGTTTACTGTATAGATATTACATAAAATGCACAGTGCAGAAACAAGTCATTTAAGTCCGTCAGATCTGTGTCCTGTTTATGCTCCACACAAGCCTCCACCCACCCCTCTTCATCTAACCTTATCCACATTACTTTCTACACCTTTATCCTTCGTGTGGTTATTTAGTTTCCTTTTAAATGTATCTGTGCTATTTACCTCAGCTCTTCCTGAGTGGTGCAAGAGTTCCTCATTCTTGTTGCTGATGAGTTTTCTCTTGAATTTCCCATTTAATATATTACTGACTATCTTACAATTATGACCCTTAATTATGCCAATAAGCACCTATCTCAGCCGACTTTTAATCTTAATGGATTCAACTGCGTTGCATTCACTCCCAATGGAACAAGCCTCATCCCCTGGGCTCTCATTGTAGACAATCTCAATGGGCCAACACCCGGTACTGGCTTCTTATCATATTCAACCTGAATGGACTAAACCCAATCCCCTAGGCTTCCATTGTATACAATTCCTGTCCACTACCATTGTGCACATTTTCTCACTGTGTACAAATTGACCTTCAAATACTGAATATATTCAAATTGCTGCCAAATTTCATCCAGAGATTGATAAATATCATTACTTCTATATAAGATATTTATGTTGTATTTTCTAGTTTTGTTTGGATTTAGGAACTAGGTGACTGACTTACTAAGCAGGATATGGGCCAGAGCTTTGTCAGTTGACTTTTATATCCAAGAAATCCTCATCTAACAAGCAGGCTTCTGTTATCTTCATAAATATATCACTCACTTTTTTTGTGTTGGCAGTCTATTTAGGTGTACTAAGTATCATACCCAAACTCAATCCTTTTCTACCCCAGACATCCACACATGCCCTTTCCAACAGGCGCACTGGCTAACAATCGAATGAAAATGCCATTTTAAAAAGAAATTTACTGCCCCCATCTCACCCTGCCTTCCCCTTCCCTTGCCTTTCCTCCAGGGGTGCTAGGACAGTGTAATTGCCTAACTGGCTGAGATCAGCTCATTCAGCACAGATGAAGAAATCTTTGTGGTATAATTGAAGTGGTTGGTAACGTCACACACAGTCTACATCAGTTTTGTATGCTATGCCCCTTTGCAGAAGATAAGAATAGTTTTGAACTCAACCTTTGCAATTGAAGCCTTGCACATCTTCCATGAATTTCCACAGTACAATCCATTTAATGTTACAACCAGCAGTTGATTTCCTCATATTACATCACCTTGTGAAGAATCAGCATAATTTTGCTACTGTTTCTTTATACACTCACTGGAGCATATATTGGGAAGGGTCAAATGACAATTGCCACAGTACTAAAGCTAATTTACTTGAAAAACCATCTCACATTTAAGCACAGTCACTTATAGCGAGACTGAACACACAAGGCCTAAATGAGTCTTGCTAGCTGCAATAAAACTCACTTGGACACTCACGACCCTAATCAGCTGCTGGATCAACTTTTAATATTTTTTGGATGAAGTCATCAAATCCTGTTTTTCATTAAAATTAGAGGTTGCTATATTAATATCCCAACTGCATGCTCAAGTACTCTGCCAGCTAGTACTGCTATTTTGAAAATGGCCAGCCTGCCAATATGAGGAAAAGGATTCAAAAACCAAATTATTTTCTGTTAAGAGTTGGTAATTTTTATTTCAGAGTTACTAAGGACTGTTTGAAATAATGATTTTAATTTTGGTGAGTGACTTGTTTTATGGACTTTTATGGATATTTACACTAAATCAAATCTGGCAGTTAAAACGGAGTTTATGGATTAGTACAGCCAATAGGGAGAATGAAAGTAAGAGCTCCATTACTATTTGCACTTGACAGAACAAGTTCATTTTGAATTAAGTGGAAACGCCTTGTATAGCACCCCACCCAATGGATGTATGTCAACCATGGACACATTATATCAGTGAGCTTATATTGGTCCAGCTAAAGTTAAATGCTTCAAGCTTATGCATATTCTGCTATGCAATTAATTACTGAAGAAGCTAAGTGTTTGGAACATTGCATGCATAATTAATCCATTATGGCTGCTTAGGAGCATAGGAACATTAAGAACAGCAGTAGACCATTCAATCCCCTCATGCCTGCCTTGCCATTTATGACTGATCTGCACTTCAACTCCCTCAGCTTCACTCTCTGAAACCACTTCTTTAAACTCCTTTCCCTCTATCGTTCTCTCTTATACCAAGTTTTTCACCAATTCTCTTAAATCTTCCACTTTGACAAGGCGTTTGTTCTTTTTCCAAATTTCTGTGTTTTACTTTGGGTGTTTTTCAATGGGAAGTTGTCCAGATAAATGCATGTTGTTGCTTTTGTTGTCATTGTTGTTGGTAGTTGGAATTGCACAGTAAATTGGTACATGCATTAGTACAGCTGTTGTTTTGTGTCCAGCTAAAGCAGCCTATTTTCTGTTCATGATTAGCAAAGGCGGGAAACTAGGTCACGTGTGGAAGTTGCTGTTATTTAATATGCTTGAGATCTGCTCTTGCTCAATCATCAATGTTGCATAAATGTAAAAGATCAAGTGATATTCAATTTTTTGTGAATATTTTGGTCATCTGAAAAACGATTTGCAAAATAAACTCAGGTCCTTCTAGTAGTAGCTTAGTGAGTAAATATACTTAGGCACCCACAGAAGGACCCAACTTTGATTCCTGGACTGTATAAATATCCTGACCTGAGCTGTGCAAGGTAGTTGAGATGCTACATTTGACCTTTGTACCCTGCTCCTGATTTGTCTTGATTGACCACTTTGGGAGTGAATTAGGGTAGGGCAGCACTGAGTTTGAATGGGATGCTTTCCATTTGAAATAGCCTGATGATATTCACTGACTCAGATATTGATGAGTTATTGGAGAGCAGTTGACTCCCTTGGGACCCCAGTGCAGCAGCAGTCAGCACCTTCAGTCCATCAAAAAATAAATATTTTCTTAAAATCTCTTTTAAAGTGCTTTGGACATCCTGAGAACGTGATCAGCCACATTGTATACACAATGTTGTCTTAGCGCTAATTGAGTTGGGTAAAGAGTAATGCAATTTCTTCCACTGTCCGGGCCCACAGCTTTGAAGAAAGGAGGATCAGTAAACTGGTCTCGAGTTTCACATGTGAAGCAGTTCATTTCCTCTGGCTTGAGACACTGAGTCAGCGAGGTGTGAGTCGAGGAAGTGTGTGTCTGATCCCTGACCATTGGCTCCCAATTTTGTTTAGATTTCCTAAGCCTCCCATCTGTGCCCAGCTCCTGAATGTCTCTCTCTTTTTTGACCCCAACGGGATCCGAGAGTGGGAGCCAGATGTTGTTGAGTATTGCAGATTCCTATCGGCTGCTAGCTCAGTGGCTATTGGGTTTCTGACCACCTGTTGTGTGACTTCAGCTGTTGGTTTAAGGCGGGCATTGAGTGAGTTGGAACATGGGACAATGATCTTGCATGAATCTCGTTCCATTAGGTGTCCTTCTCCAAATGCTGAGTTAATTAGATAGAGATGGGGAATTCAATCACCTGTTTTGCAGTATGTCACATGATGCTTTAGTGAAAAGCTTGGAGGATTTTTGTTTGAAATTTCTCAACTGACTTCCAGAAGTTTAAACTTGCTTTTTGATTCTGTTTGGTGAAAACTGTTGTGCCCAGTTTTTGTTTTGAGATCTGGATTCGTATCCCGATTTTCTTCATGCAGCCAGGATATTTCTTCTTGTGGCTGTGGTTTCAAGAGGGTAAGCACTGTTCAGGTATGAGGTGTCTTTGTGCAGGGGAAATGAAAGAGCAGGACACACTGTCATGAGTATTGTTCATGAGGTCACCAGATTGCCATCTTATTCTGGGGATGGTGTTTATCATGGACAATCATCAACAATACATTCAAAATAGGATGGAGGGGGAAGGTGGGGGGCTGCGGGGTTGGCAGAGTGGTGGACTGTCATTCCCCTACCTCCCCATTTCTGTTTCTTTGCAAGACTCCCTGGATCCAGTATCTCTGGCCAAAAAGAACAGGATGGGAAAGAGAGGAGGGGGAGAACTGGTTGATGCAACAGATACACCTGAGATCATAGGTTTAAATCCATCCTGAACTGATGAAATGAAAATTGCCTTCGCTATAAGAGTTCTATGTGAAATGTATTTGGGCTCATCAAAGTTCTTATAGTGCTCAAGGGCCTTCAGCATAGCATAATACTGTTTGTATTCACAGCTGATTGGCATTTTTGCTGAAGGCACAGACTGGTTTGGAAAATGGGAGGAAAACAGTCACAGTAGAGATTGCCTCAGTTGCAACCTCCCAAGAAGCAATGCAGTAGCAGAGGGAGGTTCTTATGTATCGCGTTACTATACGCTACCTGGGAGTGCTTGGTGCTGACACTGGATGTCTATTCTGTCTTCTACCCTCCCCACCCCCCAATCCCACACCACACCCCACCCTACCACCCAAATCGCCCTCTCTCACCCAGACCATGCAATTGATTGAAAGTAGTGTGGTACAAATTATATGCAGGAAGGACTAGAAGAGACGACACCTCATGCAAATGTCTTAACACTAGAATATTTCTTAAATTTAAAAACTAAAGTTCAGGTAACCATTTTTGTAGTCTCTGAAGTGTTTAGTCAACTGTATGACCAGCTCTCCAATTTTTCCCTTTCATGGCTGTTCCAGTAGATGAGTCTCTCCCGTGTTCAGTGACCTTTACCTAATGAAAATGCCACAAGATTTTTTCCAAGACTTGTCACAAGTATTTATTGACCCATTTAGTGACCCAACTTCATAATAGACCATTCAATGCAAAGACTCAAGAAGTCAATATTCAAGGAAGTTAAAATTCTTATGTGCAGCAAGAATGCGTAAATATTTCCTCTGTTGTCAGTATTCCTAGTGCACTCTTCTATCATTTGGTGAATTTGTCAATGTATTCCAGTGTTAAGCAGCGAAATGCTAGCCCACACTTGAGAAAAAGCAGGAAAATTTTTACCATTTTTAAAAATTTAAACCACCATGATTTTGTGTGGTAGGATCAATGGTACCTGCTCCTGCAGAGCAGCTGACTTAACTTAGCCAGTGGGAATTTAACTGGAAATCTTCCCACTTGAAGATCCCCAGTGACACAACATGAAGGGTATCAGCTTCCTGAGATACTAAAGCTCCAGCTGTGATGTCTTATGCATTCTCCTTCCTCCTTGAATCATGAGGATGATAAAATCAAGGCTCAGTTCATTGTCTGCAGCTTGAACTCATTCTTTAAAGACTTCAAAACTGTGGATTTCATTCTCTCCCTCAGTGTTCCCTTTCTTGGATGATTTACAGGCTTTTAAAACTAGTTTCATATACCCTCACTGCTGTTTCTTGATTTATCTTGGCCCCGACCACTTGTGTAAAAACAAAATCCTTATGTTGCCATTGCTTCTTGTGCCACACACCTTAAATTTGGTGTCTAAGATATAGAATACAGTGCCTGAGAGTGTGGTGGGGGGGCAGCTTCAAAAGGAAATTGCATAATTAACTGAAGAGAAAAGATTGCAGGGTTATGGGGTAAAGGTAGGGGAGTGGAAGTAGCTGTGTAGCTCTTGCAGAGAGTCAGCACTGACATGAGATGAAAGCAAAATACTGCCGATGCTGGAGATCTGAAATAAAAACAAAAAAATGCTGGAAAAACTCAACAGGTCTGGCAGCAACTGTGGAGAGAGAAACAGAGTTAACATTTCCATTCCATATGGCCCTTCTTCAGAGCTCTGTTGTCGAATGGCCTCCTGTTCTGCAACCATTCTATGATTCTGCTTGTTTTCAACTTTTGTGTACTGCATTATGGGCCCTTGCCCTTCACCTAGATTTCTTAATCAAAAGAATTCAATGATCATTTTACACCTTCTGCAACCTTGTTTGTTCTGATCAAGTTTTTTTGCTCTGTAGACAGCTAGTTGCAGCCTGCCCTGAAGAATCTGGTGTGGGAAGCGGATGTCTTCTAGTTTTTCATGGTCCGTTTTCTGTAGAAACTTACAGGTTTCACCGTGGCTGGGGTTGAAACATTTGCCAAAACGGGCCCCCTGACTGGCAAGAATGCCAAAGAGGATGGCAAATTTAAACTGCAGATCTTGAAATGTATTTTGATCGGTTTTCCCATTGTCCCTGGTATTTTGAGTATTGGAGGGCTGAGATGGTTAAAATTGCTTTTAAATTTAGCACAACCCAGAATTCTCTTTCCTGTTGTTGTCCTTGTATTTTCCTGCCAAAGCTTTGTTCTAATTATGTTGGATTTTTTTTGATCCTGTTTGAAGTTTATATTTTTATTTATTGCCATTCTACTGGCCCCTGCCAGCTTTTCCAATTACTGCAGCAGCTCCTTGTAATTGCTTCTGGTAATGGCTCTGAACAATTGCACTAAATGAGCTGCCTGGATGGCTTGTGCGATTCACTTCATTAAAAGCTAATGCATTTCAGCTTCAGCAGTCTGCAATGGTCATGGCTGTAAGGACAAGTACAAGGCTTCCTCTTTACATTTTGGCTTAAATTTAATTTTAATACAGATTTTAGAATTTTGTGCCACTGTGTTTGGTATTCCTAGTGAGCATGCCTTGAGTGGGACAGGATAATGATGGCCAAAATTACTTTTGACCACATATTGCAAGTCAGGAGAGTTTCGAGTGCCATGGAAGCAGCCCCAAGCAATTAAACAGAAACATCATAGAGCAGCAGCAGAGGGAAGTGAACGGCATTGGAGAACTATGTAGCAAAGTGATGGACAGCACAAGGAAAATGACAGGGGTAAGTTTACAGGTAGATGTTTAAGTTGACCTACCTAAACTAACCTAACCTAAACTAGAACAAGTAATTAGTTTTAAAAAACCAAACAAATACTCAGTTGATTAAGCACAAACTTACATCAATTAAATGAATAGAACAGCATTGACTAGGAATGACAGTACAGCTAGTATGTTGGAGTTTGTGGAGACCATCATGATCCTGGACAAGCACATTTGCAATAAGTGGCTGTATCTCAAAGAACTTCAGAATTGTTGAGCTGGAGTCCGAGGTATAGACATTGTGGGGCATCATAGAGAGGGAAGAGTTACCTGAACACTTTGATCCAGGAGGCAGTCACATCACTTAGGTTAGTGGTGCAGGCCTGGTTGGTGGTCAGGGACAGGAGGGTGTGAGTGTGAGTAGCCAGATAAAGGGGCCCCAGGTGCAGTGGTGGAGGAGCCTCAGCCTTCACATTTATCCAACAGGCACAAAGTTCTCATTGCCAGTGTGGATGAGGGAAAGGTCTGCAGGGTTTATGAGAAAACTGTGGCACTGTGGTGAATGGGAAGAGTGAAAAGGAATGTGAAAAGGATAAGGGAATAGATACTGTTCTCTGCAACTATGACCAGGAGTTTTGAAAATTGTGGTGTTTGCTTGCTGCCAGGCTAAGGAAGTCCCCACCATGAACGGAGAAGAACTTGGAGTGGGAGGGGCTAAATCCAGTTGCCATGGTCCATATAGGAACCAACAACATAGGCAGAACTAGCAATTAGGTTCTGCTGGAGAGATGGTTGTTGAGCTAGTGTCAAAATTAAAATGCATAACTTTACAGTTAATCGTTTCTGGATTGTTACCTGAATCACATGCAAATTAGTCTAGCAACAAACAGATTACATGTTTGAATGCGTGGCTGAAAGAATGGTGTGGGAGGCAGGGGCTTTGTTCGTGGGACATTGGTACCAATACTGGGGAAAGAGGGAGCTGTTCCATTGGGATGGGCTAGACTTCAACTGGGCTGGGATCTGGAGAATTGAATAACCAGGGTGATAGGTAGGACTAATTTTCCTGAATATGGGAGGAGTCAGGAAAGGGTAAATTGAGAATCAATAAGAGAAATAGCAGGCCTGTAAAGAGGAGTAGTGATTTGGTAAAAGTAAGCAGTGTGTGCCTGGAAGAGAGCTTAACATTAGTGCATTTGTGACTAGATGATGTAGAATCACAGAAGGAGGCCGTTTGGCATCAGAGAAAAATAGAAAAAGTTAAAGACACAGGTCCTTTGGTCTATTACGGAGCTGCCTCAGGGAGGTTAAGTTCAAATTGAAAGTTCAAAATAAAGAAAGATTAAAACTATTTAGCCATGTCCCCTCATGTGACAGTGTCACGTGGGCTGGTACATGTTTATGAAATGTGTTTTTTTAAAAAAAATTATTAATTTAATAAAACCTTCATGAAACCTCATCCCGCCCGTGGATGAGGTTTCATGTAAAACACGAAGGCCACTTGGGCTCTTTGCCTGCCCGCCAACCTTAAGGTTAGACAGACAGCCCTGTTAATTATTTAAATTACTCTCCTAATGGCCTTAACAGCCCTTTGACAGTTCGGGCACGCTGCCGAATGGAAGATCGGAATGATGCGCGGTGAAGTCGGGACCCACATCTGACATCACCACACGTCATTTTATGCGTTGGCGTGTGGGGCCTGCCCCCTGCATGCTGAAGAGAGAATTCTGCCCCAAATGTTTGGCCTTTTGCAGTGCAATTTTGAAACCTGCCATTAGAGGGTATATGAGTGTGAACTGGAAGGTGATTTTCCCCTCTGATCTCTTCCTTCCCTCATGGGCTCTGCTCAGCAACCATCAGCAAAGCCAAATGGTTGAGGCTTAGAAGACAGTGGAGTGCTGCTTTGGGCTGTATTAGAGTGCTTCAGTTGGAGTTTGGTGAGAGAGGGACTTCTAAGGGTTCATTTCTATCTAAAGTCTAATCTTTCTTTCATTTAGCAACTAACTAAAAGTTACTTTTTGGGTTGGGAGAAGGGGAGTTTTAGTGCAGCTTTAAAACAGGGGTTTTACAGGCTCTGCTTGCAGCTGCGGTTAGTTAATTAGTTAACTGCCTTAAATAGGTTTTCAGAAGCTAGATTTAAACAGCATAAAAGCAAGCCATCTACCTTGCTACTTTTGGCTGCACTGGAGTGCTGCTTTGGGCTGCATTAGAGTGCTTCAGTTGGAGTTTGGTGAGCGAGGAAGTTCAGTGAAGAGGAAAGCATGGATCCGTTCATTTTTTCTACCTTTCCTCAGTAAGAAGAGTGGCTGTCTTGGTAAGTAGGGCCTGGTAAGTATTTCTTCTGACCTTAATATCCTCTAAACTAGAGGAAGTAAAAGCAAAGTGAGTAATTTAAGGATAAGTCATGGCAGGGCAGCTCGGCCAAGTAGAACGGTCCTCTGTGCAATGTAGGAAATCAGGGACGCTTCCAGTATCCAGGGCAACCATGTGTGTAAGAAGTGTCTCCAGCTGTGACTACTCAAAATCCGCCATTCGGAGCTGTAGCTGAGGCTGGAGTCACTCGAGCATTCATGAGAATGGGATCTTTGTGGATAGCACATACAATAAGGTAGTCACACCGCAACTAAAGACTGCACATGCAGAAAGGGAATGGGTGGCTGCCAGACAGAGTAAAAGCACTGGGCAGGTAGTGCAGAAGTCTCCTGGATCCATCGCCCTGTCCCACAGATTTTCTGTTTTGGATACCACGGGGGAGATGGTTTCTCAGGGGAATGCAGCAAGAGCCACCAAGAGTGGCACCACAAGTGGCTCAGCTGCACAGAATAGGGGGAAAAATGGGAGAGCAATAGTGATAAGGGATTCATTTTATCGTAAGGGGAACAAATACATGTTTCTGCAGCCACAGATGTGACATTAGGATGGTATGTTGCCTCCCTGGTGCCAGGGTCAAGGATGCCATTGAGCAGTTGCAGGACATTCTGAAGGGGGAGGGTGGACAGCCAGAGATTGTGATCCATATCGGTACCAATGACGTAACTAAAAAGAGGAATGAAGTCTTGAAAGCAGAATACATCTAAGGAGCTAAGAAATAAATGAAGAAGTAGGACCTCAAAGGCAGTAATCCCAGGATGACTTCCAATGCCACGTGCTAGCAAGATCAGGAATAAGAGAATAGACCAGATGAATGCGTGGCTGGAGAGATGGTGCAGGAAGGAGGGATTTAGATTCCTCAGGCATTGGGACCAATTCTGAGGAAGATGGGACCTGTACAAGCTGGATGGGTTGCACCCCAGCAAGGCTGGGACCAATATCCTCGCAGGGGTATTTGCTCGTACTGTGGGGGAAAGTTTAAACTAGGTTGGCAGAGGATTGGAAACCTGAGTGGGGAGACACAAGAGAGGGAAACAAAAATAGGAATGAAAGGCAGAAAAGTAGAAAACAAATGTGGAAGGCAGAGGAAACAAGGGCAAGCAGCAAATAGGGCCATAGTTCAATTAACAGTGCAAATAGATGTAAACGGGTACGATATGATTGCGATTATGGAGACATGGCTGCAGGGTGACCAAGGCTGGGAACTAAATATCCAAGGATACTCTATATTTAGGATGGACAGGCAAAAAGGAAAAGGAAGTGGTGTGGCGTTGTTAGTTAAGGATGAAATCAGTGTGATAGTAAGAGAGGATATTGCCTCAGAAAATCTAGATGTGGAATCAATCTGGGTGGAGCTAAGAAGCAACAAGGGGCAGAAAGCATTAGTGGGAGTTGTCTATAGGACCCCAACAGTAGTGATAAGACAGGGGGCGGCATTAAACAGGAAATTAGAGATGCATGTAATGAGGGCACTACAGTAATCATGGGTGACTTTAATCTACATATAGATTGAGCAAACCAAATTAGCAATAATACTGTGGTGGATGAATCACTGGAGTGTGTACAAGATGGTGTTTTAGACCAGTATATCAAGGAAACAGAGTAGGAATAAACAGGTCTTTATTGGAATGGCAGGCGGTGACTGGTAGGGTACCATGGGATCAGTGCTTGCGCCCCAGCTATTCTCAATATATATCAATGATTTGGATGAGGAAACCAAATGCAATATTTCCAAGTTTGCTGACGACATGAAACTTGGTGGGAATGTAGGCAATGAGGACAGTGTTAAGAGGTTTCAAGGCGATTTAGACAAGTTGAGTAAGTGGGCAAATACATAGCGATTGCACTATAACGTGGATAAGTGTGAATTTATCCACTTCAGCAGGAAAAACAGAATGGCAGAGTGTTATTTAAATGGTGATAGATTGGGAAATGTTGATGTACAAATGGACCTGGGTGTCCTTGTATACCAGTCACTGAAAGCAAGCATGCAGGTTCAGCAAGCAGTTAAGATGGCAAATGGTATGTTTGCCTTCATTGTGAGAGGACTTGAGTACAGGAACAAGAATGTCTTACTGCAGCTGTACAGGGCCTTGGTGAGACCACACCTGGAATACAGTGTACAGTTTTGGTCTCTTTACCCAAGAAGGGACATACTTGTGATAGAGGGGGTGCAGCAAAGGTTCACCAGAGTGATTCCTGGGATGGCAGGATTGTCCTATGAGGAGAAATTGGGAGTTTAGAAGAATGAGAGGGGATCCCATTGAAATATATAAAATTCTGACAGGGATGGACAGACTGGACTTATGATGATGTTTCCTCTGGCTGGGATGTCTAGAACAAGGGGTCACAGTCTCAGAATACAGGGTTAACCACTTAGGACTGAGATGAGGAGAAACTCCTTTACTCAGAGGGTGGTGAACCTATAGAATTCTCTACCACAGAAGACTGTGGGGGCCAAGTCACTAAATATATTTAAGAAGGAAATAGATAGATTTCTGGACTTTAAAGGCATCAAGGGGTATGGGGAGAGACTGGAAGTATGGCTTTGAGATAGCGGATTATCCCTGATCATATTGAATGGCGGAGCTGGCTCAAAGGGCCGAATGACCTATTCCTGCTTCTATTTTCTATGAAGTGGACCTTTGTGAAAGCCCACGTTTGATCATCCAACATGCCTCACCTTGATGCACCAAGTCACCATGTTGTCAGCTGTGCATAGTAATTAAGCAGGAGTTAAAGTATACAAAACAAGCACTAGGATCAAATAGCTAACACTTAACCTGATAATATCAACATGGCTGTTGACTTGCATTGTTTGAGTGGTTGATATTGGTGTTCATTTCTGTGTTTCAAACTATTTCTGAGCTACACATTCTTGCCTTTGGAAATTGTGAATTTGTCATTTAGTTGTGGGTGTTATATAAACTAAATTGAGACTGGAATTTATTACATTATCCATGCAATGTACTTAATCCTTGCATAGCTTCTAATGGATAGGTAGCTTGGCCTTTGGCTTTGTTTGTTAATGGGTCCTGTAGGTTTATGTACTGGTCCCTTTGGACCTTTGTTAGCATTGTCCTTATGTGCTTTAGTTGCCAATGCCCTTTGTGTGTTGATATCTGGGACTGCCTTTGGTATTGCTCCCTATATATGGGCACACGTGCATATTTGTTGGCTATTTCTATGGTTCCTCAATATGTCCAAACTATCAAAGATGTCAAGCACTATAGAGTTACAACTTCATTAGAGATTTGTCATTTTCATGATGTTCCTGAACACCAATCTTATCTTTGATTAATTAAATAATTGGCGATTAGCTAGCAGGTAACTAAAACTGAGTATAAAATTGGTGCTTTAAGATTCAGAAATAAAGCGCACAGGTCGTGACCAGATTGATCCTGCTTGACAGCATGCCACTTGGCTTTCCGAGCAGATCTGACACAGCTGTTTTCTTCATCGATTTTCTCTTGTTATTCTGTATCTCTCAGGTGCTGTCTTTTCTCATGAGCAAAATTAACTTGACCATAATCACAGGGAATGTTTTCGGCAAAATCAAAAATATTTGTTTTATACACAAACAGTCATCCATGACTGAACACCAGCCATTGCCTGGTGCCTGGCACTGTACCGTGGTGCCAGGTCAGACTGACTCCTTGGAAATGGCTGCTCAATTTTTTCCCCCTCATTCCCACCTGTTTCCTTCTCTTCTCTTAAAGGTGCCTTCTCATATGACTCCATTTATGCTGCTTGCCATTCAATATCTCACCTTAAGTGGACATTCTTTAGGTTTGAATATAGATGGAAACCTTGAATCATACCTCCAACGAAGGAGGCCATTTGGCCCATCACACCTGTGCCAGCTCTTTGAAAGAGCTACCCAGTTAGTTCCACTTCTTTGTTCTTCCTCCATGGCTCTCTAAACTTATCCTTTTCAACATCCAGTTCCTTTTTGATAGCTACTGTTGAATCAGTTTGTACCACTCTTTCAGACAGTGCATTCCAGATCATCATAACTTGCTGTGTATACAATATTCTTCTAACGCTGTGCCAGCCTTCACCAGCTTCTTACACTATCCATCTTAAACCTGTGCCGTCTGGTTACCTATTGATCTTCCTGTTAGTGTAAACGGTTTCTCACTATTTCTGTCAAAACCAATCGTAATTTTGAACATTTCCCATTAATCTCCTCTGCTGTAAGGACAACACTCCCAGCTTCTCCAGCTACCCACGTGACGGATGTTCCACATTCCTGGTACCATTCTAGTAAATCTCCTTTGCACTGTCTCCAAAGTCTTCACATCCTTTGTATAGCGTGGTGTCCAAAATTAGACATAATGTTCCTGCTGAGGTTTAACGAGCGATCTATAAACATTTAACAGTTCTGATTAAGAGCCATATTAGACTCTAAAAGTTAACTTTGTTTCTCTCTCCACAGATGCTGTCAGACCAGCTGAGTTTTTTCAGCATTTTCTGTTTTTATTTCAGATTTCCAGCATCTGCAGGGTTTTATTTTTAATTTAGCATAATTCATTTGCTTGTAATCTGTATCTCTAATTGTAGAGCTCAGAACCCTGCATGATTTTTTTAACTGCATCATCAACTTGTCCTAACACCCTCAAAGATTTGTGTCCTCTCTGCTCCTGCACCCCTTTTAAAATTGTACTATTAGTTTATATTCCCTTTTCTCATTCTTCCTTCCAAAATGCCACACTTCAGTCTGCTCTGCATTACATTTCACCTGCCTGTGTCTGCCCATTTCGCCAGTCTGTCCTCCTGAAGTCTGTTGCTGTCCTCCTCACTGTTTACTACATTTGCAGACTTTTAAGTTATGCCTTTTATCTACATCCAGATCATTAATATATATGAAAAAGAGCAGTAGTGCTAGTGCTGATTTCATGTGGATACCACCATATACTTCCCTCCAGTCTGATAAACGGCTGTCTGCCTTCTGCCCCTTGGGCAATTTTGTATCCATATTGTCACTGTGCCTTTAATCCCACAGGTTTCAATATTGCTGACAAGTCTATCAGGTGGCCCTTAGAAAATGCTTTTTGAAACTCCACATTCACAATAACTGAAGTACTTTCATCAACCCTCTGTTATTTAATCAAAGAGCTCAATCAAGTTTGTCAGACATGATTTGCATTTAAATCTGTGTTGACTGTCATTTATTAACCCATATTCTTCCAAGTGACAATTAATGAAGATTGGCAGACTATTCAGTAATGGAGTGCATCACAGGCAAACTCTATCCTCACTGCGCCCAATGCCCCCACATGCACATTTTCAGAATGGGTTATTGGATAGTGATTGGGATTGCAGTCAGTTATGGCTTTTAATGCTGTCCTGGTGAGATCAGCTAACCCAATGCAATTTGCAGAAACAGGCCATTCAGCCCAACTGGTTCATATCAGTTTTCATGCTCTGCACAAGCCTCCCCTTTTCAGCTCAATCTATCAGCATCATTTCCTATTCCTTTTTCTTTGTGTTTATCTAGCTGCCCCTTAAGCACTATTTGCCTCAACTACACTCTGTGTGGTCCAGTTTTCCACATTCTACTCACTCTCCAGGCAAAGAAGTTTCTCCTGAGTTTGCTATTGTATTTATTAGTGATTATCTTATATTTATGGCCCCTTGTATCGATCTCCTGCATAAGTAGAAACACCTCCTCACATGAAGATGAACAAACGCTTTGTAATAATCCTGAAGACCTTTTATCAGGCGATGTGACTCTCAGAGAATCTGCTTCTTTGGAAGCACCTCCCAAACCCACAACCTCGCCTACAGAGATGGTAGTAGCAAGCACATTGAAACACTACCACCTGCAAATTTCCCTCCAAGTCATACAACATCTGACTTAGAAATATATCGCTGCTGCTTCATTGTCACTAGGTTAAAATCTTGGAGCTCCTTACCTAATGGCAGTTGGAGTACATTCACAAAATAGACTGCAGTGGTGACTCACCATCACCTTTTCAAGGCAATTAAGGATGGACAATAAATACTGGTCTTGCCATATCCCAATAAATAGTTCATGATACCTTCAGTACTGTCAACAGAAAATAACAACAGTAGCAGCCAGGCACTGGGTGAAGAGGAGGTGATGGCTGTGGGAGGGGAGGGGGAGATGGTGAGGCGTGGGTACAGGAAATGGAGTTGATTCCCTTACAAGGGTGCAGCTCCAGGTCAGTGACTGATCTCCAACATCTCTCTGTTATTCTTGTGTGAACACTGTCTGAGCATGAGCTAGCCGTCTGACTTTACAAGACATCTCAAGCAAACTCATGCCTTCTCACAACTAGTGCATGTGGCCATGCATATACAACAAAATGACTGGATAGAACATAGGGTCTGTAACCCTGCTGATCCCTATCCTACCTAGGGATGCTGTGGCCATTAGTCAATCACAGCCACTGCCTTTGCAGAGGTAAGCCCTTGATCGGTATGGCTCAGGTACGCTGACTTCACCACTGAGTAATTAGGGAAGTAGTAACAATTTGACATTTTTAAATGACGCTCACTCTAAATCCCACAGTAGGATTACTCCAGATTGAATAAATTGATAATAGAATATTCTATCCTTTTGCTGAAAGTCTTGTTGGCCCATTGGTTTATGTTAAATTGTTATGATCGATCTCTATTTGCCACGATGGACGCAAACCTATATTTTCCCAGGACAGAAGTGTTAACTTTACATGGTAGGAAGCTGAGATCACAAGCCTAGATCCCTGCTGGGAAATGCATCTGTTAGCTACCCTATTAAACACCAGGGCCTTGAGCACATCAGAGTTCACTGTGGTATTGAAAGTTTGTATCCTATAAAACTGGAGCCAATGAGTGCAGGGCACTGGGCATATCTGCATTTCATGCGTCTGGTGTCTGCTTTGTTTCTGAACATGCGAGCAGCATTTGGATGTACATCATTTATATCCTGTACTCTAGCACCCTAGTGCTCTTCCACTCTGCATGATGTCCTGTCTCACAATGTGGTGCATTTTGGCACAGTGCCCTGGTGCACCGTTGCCTATCACATCGATACTGACATACCCATGCCAACTGCAAAATGAAAAACTGATTTATTCTTCTCAGCCATCTTTTCCCCTTTCTTGAACATGCAGACCTCTGCAGAGATTGAGCTCTGCAAGCAACTGAAGTCCTGCGGTACCTCTTCTAAGTAATTAATCTATGTATGTGATCCTACAAAATTTTAGTAGGCTGTTCAGTTGAGACCATCAGAGCTGAGTCTGATTGCCTTGCCCAACAGCGTCGTTGCTATTGTTCATTCTCTTTGCTTCAGTGAAGTTTAATACCTGACAGCCTAGAACATCAGTGTTAAGCCTGACTTGGAACTGGAGTTCTCAAAGTGCACCTCCAAAGCCAATGCTGCATTTCGGTTGAGTTTATCATTTAATTACAGCAGTTTTGGTTTTTCTGGGTTGCTGTAAGGTAGCTGTGTGGGTTACATTGCTGATGCATTGCCCATAGAGCTGCTTTATGTTCAACTAGAGCTTTTAACCCTGAGCATGGAGCCTGTCTGTTGATTGATCTGAAACTCCCAGGCACCTGAGGAACCAGCTCATTAGTTATTTGAGATTGTTATATAGGCAGAAGAAAGCAACATAAAGATCAGACTCACTATGCAATTGGTGTAGAGATGGAGCAAACGACTTAAGTTAGAAAATGCACCTGGTAACCCAAACTGGCTCTGGTTGTGCTGCCTGTTTCCACCTGATTAGAAGAAATTAGCAGACCAGGTCCCCTGACCGAGCTGAAACCTCACCTCATAACCTCCAACCCACCCCTCCCCAACCTGGCAGAATAAACTGTAGCTTGGAGTATTTTTGCTGTGAGTTGTGTGGATGGTGGTGATGATAATAATGGTGGTCATTATGATTAGTGTTGTAAGCAATGGAGCTGTGATATTGTGATAATATCTGTTACTATTACAACCCCCTCACAGCCATTTACACAGTCAGATTAAATCCAAACGGAGGAGCTAATTTCCATCAGATCGGAATTAAATGGCTCTGTGTAAACAGGTCTTTAGAGAGGCTGGGAGCTGTGTCGATTTGATAATGATTCCATTAAAACGAGTTGCTGTGGGCACTGGCAGTGGCACCTCGCTGCTTTGCTATCCGAACGTAAACTTTTAAAGCGGTGGGGAGGCTGCAGGAGGCAAAGATAATTGGCCGGGCATTTGATTGGGTGATTAGGCCGAGGCTGTGATGGTGATTCAATTTGCATTATTTATTCATATAGTGTCAAATCACTGCTTTTAGACACGTTATGCATTTTACATTAGTCCTATAATGAAGTGAAATTAAATGAAATGTATGCATATATTTGAAATGTATTAACATTTGAAGTGTGAACGCTATAATTACTAGTAGCATTTGTGCCTATGGAAAGAACATCTACTTGCAATTCTGTCTAACACCCATCCTTAGAGGGGGAGGGAGTAGTTGGGGATGGTTGACAGCGATGCTAATCATATTTTTCCAAGTTCTGATGCTTAACATGCTTAAGAAGATATCTTAATCTAGTGTCAGTGGCTGGCACCCTTGTCCACTGGATTCCAAAGATTGTGGGTTCAAATGCTAACCCATGACCTGAGCTCACTATCTAGACTGATACTTTGATGCTGTGCTGTTAGAGATACTGTTCTCAGAGTAAGGCATTCAAAACTGAGGCCCTATTTGCTTTTTTGGGTGGAAATTAAAGATCCATGTGGCGCTGCTTGTTGTGGGGGTGGGATGGGTTGATGAGAGGGAAAGAACAGGTAGCATTTTGCCAACGCTACCAGAAACAGATTAGATGGTCGCAGCTGTCACTGGACCATAAGGTAGTCACATTGGCCTATAGACCACTTGCTCCACATCAGTAATTCACACTGTGAAATACTTAGACAATGTGGTAATACTCTATATAAATGCAAGCATTTCTTTCTGGCTTCAGAACTTGCAATTCCAAACTCTGTGTGCTACCAGCTGGCTGTGGAATGGGAATGTATCCTATTTTGCAAATAGTGGATTTCTTTAAAATGGGTTGGGGTTGTTTAAGTATTTTAGGGAAGTGTAATGGTGAGGCAGTGAAATGTTGACAGCTCAGCCACATGAAATGTAAAGAATACCTGGCTTCACAGTCATAGAATCTGCAAGGTATTGAAGAGAGAGCATCAGGCTTCCAATCCTCACCTTCCTCTGCACCCCACTGGTTTCTGTGACTGATTCCTTAATGTTCTGGTGAGAGGTGAATTGTAGCTTGGCACTTTGTCTCACTGTGCCCTGGAACAGTAAGTTGCAGGCTTTGTTGTTGTTACCATGTGGTCACGTTGGTTGGGTGCAGGGGATTAGAAGGAAAACTTGCACAATTCCATTTTTGAGACATGCTGCTCATTACCAGAGGCCTGAGAGATAGTCAAGACATCTGGGCCTCACATTAGTGAAAGGAGAGCGAATCCTGAAAGGAGAAAGGAATGCAGTCAGATTATAGTGAGAGATTCCTACCTACTGGAAGATAATCAACAGATTCATGGGCCAGAATTTGCAAGCATTTCATACGAACAATTTAATGTAAAATGAGTAAGTAAATAGCGTTGAAAAGTAATCCTGGAACACCTTGTTAAGTTAAATCATGATAGACAAAGCGATATGGGTTCCAATTGCATTAAAGCAAATGTTGGATTCATATCAGGAGTTCTTCAGTAGCAGTGATAAATACATAGATCTGTTACCTGACTGGGTTAATGAGAGCAAAAAACGTAGAATGTTATCTAATAAACAGTTGTGATGGTGAGGGGATGGATTGTATATTTGATAGGTTAGGAGGGAATGAATTACCAAACTCATTCAAATCAACAAAAATAACTTATACAACACCTTTTCAATGTAATAAAACGTAAGGAACTTCGCAGGAGTCAATTCAAACAAACTTTGACACCAAGCCACTTGAGGAGACATTAGACAGATAACCAAAAACTTCGTCATAGAGGTTGGTTGTAAGGTTCCTTAAAGTAGGAGAAAGAGGTAAAGGGACAGAGCGGATTGTGCTTCGGCTGCTGAAAGCATGGCTGCCAATGGTGGGGCAACTAAAATTAGGGATCCCCGAGGACAAAATTGGGGGAACAGAGATGTCGGATGGTTACAGCTGGAGGGGGATACATAGATAGGAAGGGGTAAGCTCATGGAGGGACTTGAAAACAAGGATGAGAATTTTAAAGTTGAGACTTTGATGGACTGGAGCCAGTTAGATCGATAAACACAGGGGTAATGGGTGGACAGGACTTGATGCAAGTTAGGATATGATCATCAGAGCGTTGGTTAAGTTCAAGTTAATGGAGGGGGCAAGGTGGGAAGCCTGTCAGGGGAGCATTAGAATAGTTTAATGTCAATCTGGTAACTCCTGGCAAATTGTAATTTCTGTAAAATAAAAAAGTTGCATGTGAATAATTATCCTTGAACAGTATCAGTCTGTGATTAAATTTGATGGAGTCTTCTGTGGGACAAGTGAACTCTGAGATTTGATCATGCGAAACTATGTTGAGGGGCTTTAAAACTCACAAAACAAAACTGCGTTTTTAAAAAAAAATTCAGGACCTGGCCGGAATGCCTCAATGAGAGTGCGCTATGTGCTGGCAGTTGAAATAGCACAGGCACCTGATGTGTTAGACTGTGTAAAATGAGCTCTCCGCTGTCTGATTAGTCATTTTAACGTTTTATGGATGTGATTATGTTAATTACAAATTGGCACCCGCTTTGGATACAGTTCTTGGGAAAGCTGCAGGCTGCTTTCTTAAAGCAGGGAATGAAAAAAGTGAATGGGACTTCCAAAACTGTACTCTTGGAGACCCAGGAACTCTTGAACTTTAACTCGTTTTATTTTCTTCAGAGATATGAGGTTTGAACTGGAGCTAGAAATCGGGAGGGGAGGGTGCTGCGGGGGGGGCAGCCAAGTTCTGTGCTCCCACTGTCCCCCTCCTGGAAGCTGCATTCAACTCTACTTTACACTCTGGATTCTGAAGTATAGGCGTGTGTATTTACTGTAACAACCAAAAAACAGACTGCCTCAATTCCCAATTCCTGCTGGGAGCAGTGGGAGGCTGGAATTTGGACTGGCGCTCTGATCAAGATTCTCTAAATGCTGGTCTTGTTTAACACTTGCCCTACTGGTTAAAACCAAACCTCTTACAGCTAGTCACCGAGATTCATAATGAGGTTGAGGAGAGAACATGGGAGAATGCAAAGGTACAGGGAGAACACATAGGAGTCAATTGTGCCAATGAGGGGGAGGTGGCCCTTGATGTCTTTTTCATTGAGACTTCCAAAGATAAGCCACAACTAGCTATTAGGATTTTTAAAAAAAGTAAGATGTTACAATCTTATTAAAGGAAATGATGTGATTATTTCACATTTCACTTTGGAAGAGATCTGGTTGCACCTTCATGGTGGACAATCTGGATCTTTTATCAATGAAGAAATTATAAAAGTGTTCCAGCACAGCAGATTCAGCTCATGAGTTTATCTGTTATTTGTTTCCACATAGGCTGCCTAGTATGTCACCTACCCTAGTATTGATCCCAGTATGGATCAATTGTTAATACCACTGCTTGCTGTGTTGCTGAAACATAGACCCTCAGTTTCTGCTCTGCTTCAATTTAGCTCCATGATCCCTGGTACAGATGTTGAGGTGCCACGTTGGTTTTGATGTCCCTGGGCTTGGCATTGAGAACAGCAGCCAAGCTTGTCGCCTTTGATCGTTTGGCGACTCTCAGCAGAAAGAGAATGTATGGGCAAAATTAGGGCCAGCTGTGATGAATACTACAGTTGAATAGCCTGATGCTCAACACAAAACATGGCAACCTTGGATCAGGGTTCAATGCTTTCAGGAAAGATGGGGAGAAAAACAGAATGTGGGCAGCACAAACAGGTGAAAAGTACTAGTTGGATAGTCCATCACATGCTTGGCCCTATACTCAAATTTTTATTTACTTGTGAAATTGGAGAAAGTTTCACCTGCTTCTAGTGAAGGAATCCTGGAGCCCATGATCTGTTTTCTGCCCTTTGACATTGAGGTTTGTAACACTTGAACAAAACCATGGGACTAAGTGTATTCTGGAACCTGGAGTGAGGGTTCTGCTGTTTCACAGTCCAACTGTAATACAGCACATTGACAGAAACAATATATCATTTGACTGACTCAAAGTTTAAAAAAAAATTATCCACATCTAACTGAAACTGAAATAGGATATCACTGATATAATCACCATCGAACCTTGCATTTACATAGTGCCTTTAATGTAATCATCTATGGCACTTCATAGAAGTGATAAAATAAAGCTGTGATGGCTGAGTTTGAGGAAGCGACTGAGCGCATGTTCAAAGAGGTTGGTTTTTGAAAGATGCGATGGAGAGAGAGAAAGGCTAGCGAGCATAGGAGCGGAGTTCCAGAGAGTGAAATTGAAACGGCTAAAATGTTTGCCACTATTGGGGCTGGCAAAATTTTAAAAAACTGGAGTCCTTCTGTGTATATAGCACCTTAGGATGTTTTCTGTGCTGGAGATGTTAATTAATGTTGATGTTGAGCTATGAGAGTAATGGCTATGCATTGACATGGGTAAGAAGAGTGAGATATGGAGTGATTTATAAATGAGAACAAGAGTTTGTTGAGACCCCTCAAGTCTGCTCTGCTATACTATTAGTCTGCTGGCTGACTTGTACTTCAGCTTCAACTCTGTTTTCCCACCTTTGCACTTGCCCATTGACTCCCTTACCTAACAAAGATCAGTCTTAAAATTGTCAATGGACCCAGCCTCCATAGCCCTTTGGTGGAGAGAGTTCCAGATTTCCAATACCCTTTGTGTGAAGAGGTGCCTCCTGATTTCACCCTGGAATGCTCTATCTTCTAATTTCAAGTTAAAATTTCAAGCCAAATTGTTCTGGATTCCCCCAGCTGAGGAAGTAGTTTCTCTGTATCTACCCTATTGAGTATTTTTATTTTTTTAAACACCTTGGTGAGATCACCCCTCCATCACCTGTAGAGGGAAGTCTTTTTATTTGGATGATTGTGGGGGAAAAAATTCTGTTTAGCCAAGTAATAGTTAGCGAAGCAAATATAATTGATACTTTAACATAATTTAAGTTGGAGGTGAAGTAGGCACAGCATCGATTGTAACCTCTCTGTTTAAATTACTGATATCAAGACTTTTGCTTTCAAATAATCAATCACTTCCTAGCAGTTTTATTGCAGTGTTTCAATGGGTGAATGGATTGTGTTGTGCTACTTGTGCTATACAGACCAGAAGGTCGCATTCCTTGACATTGAATGAGACAGAAAGAAACACTTGCATTTATATAGCATCTTTCACAACCATAGGACATCCCAAAGCACTTTACAGTCAATTAAGCACTTTGAAGTTTAATCACAATGTAGGAGACATGGCAGCCAAATAGCTCACAGTAAGCTCCCAGAAACAACAATGTGACAATGAACAGATAATCTGCTTTCATGACAAAGTGAGGGATAAGATTGGCCAAAGCACTGTTCCTCATCTCTTTTTCGAATAGGGATCTTTCACATTCACTTGAGCGGACAGAGGGCCTTCAGTTTAACACCTCATCTGAAGGTTGGCACTTCTGACAGTGGAGCATTCCCTCAGCACTGCAATAAAGTATCAGCCTAGAATTATGTTAGTGTCTGGAGTAGGGTTTGAATCCACAACCTTCTGACTCTTAGCTGACACTTAGTAGGTTGAGAGGCATTGTTTTTCTGCCTTATTTGGAAGGAGAAAAATTGGACAGGGTTTTTATTCTTGCTCTCTGCTGGTGAAGAGCATGGACTCGCATGTGATGTGTGACCACTTGGAGGGAAGTTAATATCCATGGAACTATTGCTCAATATCAATTACTGTTTTTGGAAAGGCAGGAATGGGGATGAATCTGGGCTGGAGTGGGCAAATGACTGAAATTCTGACAATTTTTCTTCTATTTTATCATATTTGTGTTGAACATCCACATTGTTCTAATATAAATTGTTAGATTCTAGGTAGTGCTCTTGACACAGTTCTATTTGTTTCATCCACACATACAACCTGTTTGTAAACAATTGAGATATTCTGGGTTTAAATCTTAAAACCTTGAGCTTCCATAGCTGACAGGATTGTGAAACCATTGTGTTGGACTGAAGTCTGACTCTCATGGTTTTACTCACAGATGTTCCCTTAAATTGAATGAGTAGTTTATGAGGTTCTCACTTTAACAAGTGCCTGTGTGAACCTCTGCAATCATTTGGTATTCTGTGCCTATTGCAGTGCGGCAGCAGGTGTGAATAATGTGGTGCTTTAAATTATTTGCTGCTTCAATGATGTTTGCAAAAGTCTCAGTGATATCAAGGCTCATTGCAGCTTTCCCAGCTCTAGGACCTCTAAACTGTGGATCTTCTTGGCTCTTTTGGCCTTTCTTTCTAAATGCTGCAAGTTTAACAACCCCAAACTTGACATCATTTAACCACTACTTTTCGATTTAAAATGTTCTCTCGCTCCTACTCCTATCAGCTTTCATAGTGTTCTGCCAAATGGGCTTTAGCACCTCATCTATTTTTGTCAAAAAGTATAAACTGGAGAGTTTATATTTTCTGAGTGGGATCTGGGTGTTTTAGTGCATGAATTGCAAAGGCTAGTGTGCTGGTACAGCAAGTAATTAGGAAAGCTAATAGAATGTTATCATTTATTGCGAGGGGAATTGAATACAAAAACAGGGAGGTTATGATTCAGTTATACAGAGCACTAGTGAGACCACATCTGGAGTACTGTGTACAATATTGGTCACCTCATTTAAGGAAGGATGTAAATGAATTGGAAGCAGTTCAGAGAAGGTTTACCAGACTAACACCTGGAATGGGCAGGTTGGTCTTATGAAGAAAGGTTGGACAGGCTAGGCTTGTGGAGTTTAGAAGAGTAAGAGGAGATTTGGTTGAATCATAAGATATGAGGGATCTTGATAGGGTGGATATGGAGAGGATGCTTCCCCTTGTGAGAGAACCTAGAACTAGGGGTCACTGTTTAAAAATAAGGGGTTACCATTTAAAACAGAGATGAGGTGAATTTTTTCCTGAGGGTCTTGAGTCTTTAGAACTCCCTTCCTGAAAAGGCGGTGGAAGCAGAGCCTTTTAATATTTTTAAGGCAGAGGTGGATAGATTATTGGTAAGCAAGGGGGTGATAGTTTATCAGGGATAGACAGGATGCAGATTTGAGGTTACTATCAGATCAGCCATGATCTTATTGAATGGTGGAGCAGACTCGAGGGGCCAAGTGGCCTACTCCTCCTTATTTGTATGTTTGACAGCTTTGGATTAAACCAGTGAACACAGGACTCTGGAAGCTTTTTTCTTAAGCTCCTGATCAATTGGTGCCTGCATAACAATCTCTGCTTTTATGTATTTTAAGTTAACTTTGTTCTGTAGATAGTTCTTCTCTCCTCACCTTTGTTTTGCCTTTCCTGGGTATCTCTGTTGCACAGAAGATGAATGCTTGACTTATTCCACACTGAAAAAGAAAGAAGTTGCATTAATCTAATGCCTTTCAAGACCTTGGGATATCCCAAAAAGTTTTACAGCCAATTGAATACTTTTGAAGTTTGGTCACATTTGTGATGTAGGAAGCACTGCAGCCCATTTGCAAACAGCAAGGTCCCAAAACAGCATTGAAGTAATGACCACATAATCCATTTTTAGTTGGTTGGGAAATGAATACTGACCAAGACACTGGGAAAGTTCTCTGACTCCTCTTTGAATAGTCTGTGGAATATTTTACATCCACCTGAGAGGACGGATGGAGCCTTGATTTTAACTCATTATCTGAACTTTGACACCACCAGCAACACAGTCCTCTCCTTGTTACTTCACTGGAATGTTAATGGCTAGGCTTTACTGGCAGCTTTGAAGAGAGGAAAAACACTTGTCATCTGCACGCCCCCAGATTTCTCAGCTAAAGCAGGAAACTGATTATGTGGGGAATGGTTGGCTCAGGATTACATCAACTGAACAACTAACTGGTCCTAGTAATAAATAACCTGATCAGAACTGTGGACCTGAGTGTTTATTTGTGTTGGCCCTATCACAGAAGTAAGTAAATTTCTGAAGCAGCAAAGTGATCGTGAAACCAAGGCTCTTGAGATGGACAGGATCGGGGGTGCCAACCCTCTAGGATTGCCCAGGAATCACCAAGAATTAAAGATTAATTTATAGGACACTGATGCCTTCAACCCTAGAGAAAAATCCTAGGGGCATTGCAAAAAAAAAATGCTTTCTTAGTTTTCTTTGAGCAATTCAGTTTTTTAGTAATGTAAGTCACAGAAATGGGGATGGGGGAGGAGCCACCGAGGTTGGCAATCCTGAGATGGGGCCTGGATTGTCACTGCACGTGTTCTGTTTACATTGCATTTAATTAGGTAGAATGCTTACAGCCAGTTTGAAATTATTTGCTGCTCTGACTATTCACATTACAGTGTGCAGTCAGACTTAATGAAAGCTAAATTCAGCCCACAGTCTGCATCCTTCAACCCCTGCTCCTTTTACAGTATTCTTGCTACAAGGTTAACCTTATTTGACTGATATGCTGCTGCTTTTTACTAGCTAAAATTTAATTCTGGCTTTTGTAGTCAACTATAATTCTTGCTTTTGTAGTCAACTATAATTCTTGGTTGACACTTGCAGATGGAGATAACTAATTTACAATGAGATGTAATGAAGAAAGCTTGGAAGTGTGGGGTTCATCAGCAGTGCATCATCCACCATGTGTTGCTTACATGCTGAGTGCATTAGAGGTTGGAGTAAAGTGAAAAACACATTCAAGATAGCCAGCTTTCAAAAAGGAAACATTGAGTGGAGAGGCTGAATGTACAATTACTGCATATTGTTTAATGCTGTACCTACGTATTGGCATGATTGTGTATATTTTACATTGCTGCAAAGGCTACTACCCCTGACAACATCTGGCAGTAGTAGTGACTTACGCTCCAGAACTAGCCAAACCCCAAGCCAACCTGTTCCAGTGCAGTTACAACATAGGCATCTACCCGACAGTGTGGAAAATTGCAAGGTACGTCCTGTCCACAAAAATCATAAATCCTATCTGGCCAGTTACTGTCTCCCTCAGTCTCCTCTGGGTCATCAGCAAAGTGATGGAAGGTGTCATCGCCATTTACATGGCAATATACTGCTCACTGATGTTCAGTTTTGGTTCTGCCATGGCTGTTTAGCTCCTAACCATATTACAGCCTTGGTTCAAACAAGGACAAAGAGCTGAACTCGAGAGGTGAGAGTGACTGTCCTTGACATCAGGGCAGCATTTGACCAAGTGTGGCTTCAAGGAGCCTGAGCAAAGGTGAAGATTTTTTTATTCATTTACGGGATGCGGGTGTCGCTGGCTCGGCCACTATTTATTGCCCATCCCTATTTGACCTAGAGAAGGTGCTGACGAGCTGCTGCAGACCCTGTGGTGTAGGCACACGCACAGTGTTGTTAGGGAGGGAGTTCCAGGAGTTTGACCCAGCGACAGTGAAGGGACGGTGATTTATTTCCAAGTCAGGATGGTGAGTGGCCCGAAGGGGAATTTCCAGGTGGTGGTGTTCCCATGATCTACTGCCTTTGTCCTTCTAGATGGTAGTGGTCATGGGTTTGGAAGGTGCTGCCAAAGGAGCCTTGCTGAGTTTCTGGAGTCCATCTTGTAGATGGTACACATTGCTGCCACAAGCCTCATTTGAAATGGAAATCTAGTGACTGCTTGTAAAATTCCTGACTTGCGCTTTGTTTCAAAGTGTGCCTGGAAAGCAGGAATAATGTGTACTGGTCACTCTTTAACGGAGTGAAAAGTTTTTCTAGGCTGGGGTATTATCGTTTTCCCTTTCAAGTTGTTTCTACTTTTTCTTTTCCGCTCCCTAATCCACCATTCTTCTACATCTGCCATAAAAACTGGATATATGCAACCTGCCCATCTTGATTTTCCGTCTGATTTTCCTTTTTACTTTCTTCCCTTTGGGAAAGGACCATATTTTTCAACCTCAAGACCAAAGATATGATGCAATCAACAGTGCAGCCTATGGGGATTCACTGGCTGCCTCCCCCTTGTGATGATAAAGGATTTTAATAGACAAGTAAGACCCGTAGCTCCACGGCTAAACGGCGCTATGGTGGACGAGAAGAAATCAGGAGCGGCCAAGAAAGGGTCCAAAAAAATCAAGAAAATGCCACCGAAGGGCGGCAAGAAGAGGAAGACATCCAGAAAGGAGAGTTTCTACATCTACAAGGTGATGAAGCAGGTCCACCCAGACACCGGCATCTCCTCCGAGGCCATGAGCATCATGAAATCGTTCGTCAACGACATCTTCGAGCGCATTGCGGGCGAGGCTTCCCGCCTGGCCCACTACAACAAGCGGCAGACCATCAGCTCCCGGGAGATCCAGACCGCCGTGCGCCTGCTGCTGCCCGGGGAGCTGGCCAAGCACGCCGTGTCGGAGGGCACCAAGGCGGTGACCAAGTACACCAGCTCCAAGTGAAACGCCACAACGCAGTGAACAAAAGAACTCCTATCTGCTGTGAGCTGCTGCTGTGCTGCAGATAGTACAATTGCATACAATGGCCCTAGGTTGTGGGGAGGCATAAATTAACCAGCGTACTGACTCTTGAATGTTGCCATCATCTTGGAAAAATGGAGTTGGAGCAGGGTTAAAGTTTATGTTGGTGGATACTATAGGACAGACTAAAAAGAAAGGATGGCTTCCCTACACTAGTAAGGCCTATTGAGCAAACGATAACTTCAACAAACTGGTCTTAAACTATCCTGCCATGTGTATATATATATATATTTTTAAATACTGAGTCAATGAAGGAATTATATCAATGCGCACAGAGGTGTGTGACCACTGTTACAAAATGCCTGGGCTCAGCTGCCATGTCTCTGCAGTAGAAAACTCCATTTAAGCTGGCGCTAATTGCCTAGGTGTGTGTGAAGAACAGGGGAAAGGACAGATTGGATGAACAGTATCCCAGGAGAGAGACCATGTTCCCAGTAGATGGGACTGGAGGAAAGGGGACAAGGCGATAAATGTTTCAGTTTTTGGAAAATGAATGGTTTTGAAAACAGTTCCTTTTTCAGTCTGGCAAATTTTTCATTTGATTGGTTCGAGTGTGCCAATAGTGGTTCGTTAATGGGCTTCTGTATGATCGTGGCAGCGTTCCAGCATGGGCTGCTCCAAAGATGTTGCCCTTGCTTTGCCTCTATGCAACAGTATTTTCCATTTTTAAATGATGGAAAAAGTGGCAGGTTTCAGATTATTAAATTTGCAGAGATCGCTCTAAATCTGTTTGTAAGAATAGACCCTAGGTGGGGTTATGTTTTCCAGTCCCTTGCAGTGTGAGAGGGAACTGATCCAAAATTGGCTGCAGCTTTCGTGAGGCTGGAAGCTGCAGTGTGAGCACCACCTAAAAATTTAATCGAAAACTAAATCGGAACATGCTGGAAATGTAAAGTGACATTTGTAGAAAGACAAGAGAGTTAACATTTTGGGTGTCATCTTTTGTCACAAAAGTTCTGATAAAGGGCCAACATTGGAACCATTAACCTGCCTTTTCCTCTTGTAGGTGCTAACTGACCTATATGTTTCCTGTTTTCCCAAAACCCTCACCTCACACCCCCGCCGTCCCAAACACTTGCTCATTTTATCAAGCTCGATCAGGGATTTGTTTCCAGCAGGTTGTGCTTAGTAAGTTTGCTGTTGAATGAAGGTAAATGGCTAATGCCAGCATGTCATTGTTGCATTTGGATGCTGTGCCTGGGAAGTGACTGCCCACCTTCAGGTGTTCATCTGCAAGTTTAAAGAACATAGTGGGTGATGTACCATCCACACTAGGGGATTTAGTCTTCTGTGTTAGATAGTGGGAAATTCTGTGTATCTAGGGTTTCGATCACTTGCCATCACCATGAAAGTAGCAACATATTTGATTTTTTTAAAATTGCTTGTGCAATGTTTGTATTGTGTTTGTAATCTAATGTCAAGTTCAGAAAGTTGTCAACTGCCACCCTTGAGAGTTATGTCTGCCCTCCTGGGTAGGTGTGAAGGATCCCAAGGCACTATTTTGTGGAAGAACAAGGGAGCTCTTGCTGGTGTCCTGGCCAATATTTACCCCTCAGCCATCATCACTAAACAAAACAGTTTATCTGCTCATTATCACCGTGCTGTTTGTGGGAGCTTCCTGTGTGCAGATTGGCTGCTGTGTTTCTTACACTACAACATTGACTGTACTTCAATGATTCTTAGTTAGCTGTAAAGAGCTTTAGGATCCTACGTTGTGAAAGGTGCAACATAAATACAAATACTTTGTCTGATTGGCAGCTGATGATCAGCCATGATCTGTTTGAATGGTGGAACAGACTCGATGGGCCAAATGGCCTATTCCTCCCATTCCCTATGTTCCTAAGTTCCTATACTTACCGTAATTGAATAGATTTTTTTTCATGAGCTTTGAACCCTCTCCTCCCAAAACCTTAAAGGTATTGGAACTCCTTCTGCAATATGCAGTTTCATGGGCTGTTGGTGCCTCCCAGTACCTTACCCACCTGACAATCATTTCTACACAAGCCGTCAAGGCGATTGTTGATGGGCTATATTGACTGTGGAGGACAATGCATTTGGGGCCCATCTTATTCTTACCTGTACACAAACAGGGCAATGTCAGAACCTTAGTGTCCAAAATTGGGAATAATCCAAGTTTTCTCTTCTCTCACGCAGTGATGTGGACAATTGCAGCATTCCTTTTTGTTGCCTCAGCAGAGATAGCCAACTTGGTATAGATCAAGACTTGAATCTGTACCCTTTTTACTTTGTGTAGCTCAGGGATTAAGGCTAGCGAGCCATCTCGGGAATCTGTTTTACATTTTTTAAACAAAATTGACTCCAAAGTCAACCATCCTCAGCCAGGAGGGAGGAGGAGGGATGCCAGTAGTTAGTGTCAGGCTCACTGAGCTATGGCAAGGTAGGGAGAGCATGGTGGGGGCATGAGGTGGGGTGGTTAGTGATGAAGAAAGAATTGGTTATGATTCCTGTTGCAGATTGCTATGTGATGATCTCTGTTGCAGAAGTGCATGCCTGGAGACTTCACTGAATGGCTAGATTGGTCTTGTATGTGAAGAGTGTTCAATACTACAAGACTGGGGGAATGCTCCTTGATTTAAAATTTTTAAAGGGAATTTCTGAACACTAGTGTGGAGCTGGAACCTAAAAGTAGAACCCTGGCTTCCGCATCGACAAGCTCTTATCACAAAACTATGAGAAACTTTATTTTCAGACCCGTTTCTTTTTTCCAAGTAGAATTGTTCGTGGAATTCTGTTTATTGTTTGCACTGCTCTGGGTAGCTGCAGGTCGGTTGCACACAATTTGCGTGACTATCCTACTCAGGGGAATCAAAACTGTAACAAGGGATATTTCTGTGGGGCCTGCACCTGGAGATTTTAAAGTTTAGAATACAGTGGACCCTGGCCAAGAAGTAAACTCCTTGACACGACAGAACTGTTTTCTTTAAACATGTTCTAGCGGACAATCGAATACCAACATCCTGTGTTTGTGACATCCTAACCCTGGCTTGTTAAAACCAAGTGAGGATTAGTTGGCCCCGCAAGCTTGGTTTTGTATTTATTATGCTAGTTGAACACTATTTTGTTAGTTGAGCTTTGGGGGTGGGAGGGGGTGGGGAGAGCAGCGCATTGTGGGAGCTGGAATGATACAACAGCTGCAGAGCAGCTGCTGGCAATCCCTGCTGGGGGAGAATGTAACCCTCCTCCGGGGGTCAGAGTTATGGTATGTCTGTCGCCGCGGCAACCAACCAGCGGTTCGCATTCTCTGAACAATTCTGCTTCAGAGCTGCTTCTCCAGTTTGTTCAGCAGAAGGGAATGTGGCATGTGCGTACAAGGAGAATAAGGCCAGTCTGTCAAATAGGGATGAGGCTCAACAAGAAAGTGTTTGTAGTTGTGATACTCCCTGGGCTGGGGCCTCAGAAATAAGAATGTCTCCCCAAAGCATCCACCATTGGTTGCTGTTTCAATGAAAAGACAGATTGCTTTGGAATTTATTTTCAGTTTCTTCTCTCTCTCTCTCTCTCTTTCCCTCTCTCCTGCACTGGTATCTGAATAAATGTACCTCACCCTGTCCTTGGTCACTATGTTGGGAGGTATGTTTGCTCAGCAGGGGAATTTATTCATCTTCGATATCCTCAGAAATGGGAAGCAGGAGGGGAAAACCATGTATGAATGCCAGTTGAGATAGAAGCCAGAATATTAGAAAGTAAAACCAAGGTGCACAAAATACTAGGAGAGACAGATAGCAATAGAGTAGAGAATAGTAAGTTAATAGGTGGAGTCGGAGTAAGGGAGGAAGCAATGAAGTCTCAATGAGGCTCTGAAGAAGGGTCATACAGACTTGAAATGTTAACTCTGTTTCTCACTCCACAGATGCTGTCAGACCTGCTGAGTTTTCCCAGCGTTTTCTGTTTTCAGGGTTATACTCCATGTATGTGAATGCACGGAGTATGGTGAACAAGATTGGTGAGTTAAAAACAAAAAAACTGCGGATGCTGGAAATCCAAAACAAAAACAGAATTACCTGGAAAAACTCAGCAGGTCTGGCAGCATCGGCGGAGAAGAAAAGAGTTGACGTTTCGAGTCCTCATGACCTGTCGAAGGGTCATGAGGACTCGAAACGTCAACTCTTTTCTTCTCCGCCGATGCTGCCAGACCTGCTGAGTTTTTCCAGGTAATTCTAAGATTGGTGAGTTACAGGTACAGATTTCTATACGGAATTATGTTGTTGTAGTGATTTTGAGACCTGGCTCACGGAAGGGCAAGATTAGCAACAGTGTTCAGGAAAGATGGGGCAGGAAAAAAAGGAGGAGGGGTGGCTCTATTGGTTAAGGAGAGGATTGCAGTGCTGGAGAAAGACAATGTCCAAGAGGGTTCAAAGATCAATTTGGTTAGAGCAGTTACATTGCTTGGTATAGTCTATAGGCCACAAACTAGTGGGAAGGATGTCAAGGAACAAATCTGCAGAGAAATTACTGAGAGGTGCAAACATAGTTATAACGGGGGACTTTAATTACCCGTATATAGACTAGGATAGTGGTAGTGTAAAGGCAGAGAGGGGCAAGAGTCCCTAGTGTGTTCAGTAGAATTTTCTACAGCAGTATGTTTCCAGCCCGACAAGAAAGGAGACACTGCTAGACCTATTCTTGGAAATGAGGTGGGCCAAGTAGGTCAAGTGCTAATGGGGGAACATTTGGGAGACAGTGATCATTGGATCATAAGGTTTAGGATGATATTAGAAAAACAATCCAGGGTAAGAACAATTAACTGGGGGAGAGTTGACTTCAACGGGGCAAAAATGGAGCTGGGCTGGATAGACTGGAACCAAAGGTTGGTGGAAAACCTAGCTGAACAATGGGCTACCTTCAAAGAAAAAATGGCTTGAGCACAGTCAAGGTATATCCACTCAAAAGGGAAAGGTAGGGCAAACAAATCTCTGGATGAAAAAGAAGATAGAAATTAAGATAAAGAAGAAAATGTGTGCTTAAGATAGATGCCAGGTAGAAAATACAATTGAGGACCAAGCTGAGTGCAGAAAGTTCAGAGGAGAGGTGAAGAAGCAAATAAGAGAAGTGAAGAGAGATTATGAGAAAAGCCTAGCAGCCAACATAAAGGGGAATCCCAAAGTCTTCTGCAGGTACATAAATAGTAAAAAGGTGTTAAAACGAGGAATGGGACCGAAAAGTAGATTTGCATATGGACAGAGAACACGATTGAGGTGTTAAATGAAATCTTTGCATCTGTCTTTACCAAGGAAGCAGATGCTACCAAGGTCATGATGATAGGAGGAAGAAACTCTGTCACTAGATGGGTTCAAAATTGAAAAGGAGGTGGTATTGGATAAACTGTTAATATTTAAAGTTGACAAGGCATTGGGACCTGATGAGATGCATCCACTGTTACTGATGGAAGTGAGAGTGAAAATTGCAGGGGCGCTGGCCATAATCTTGCGGTCTTCCCTAGATTCAGGGGAGGTGCCAGAGGACTGGAAAATTGCAAACATTACACCCTTATTCAAAAAATGTTGAGGATAAACCCAGCAATTACAGACCAGCCAGTTTAACTTTGGTGGCGGGGAAGGTTCTAGAAACAATTTTTTGGGATAGCATTAATAAATGGAAAAATGTGTGTTGATTAGGAAGAGCCAGCATTGATACCTTGAGGGAAAAATCATGTTTACCTAACTTGCTAGAGTTTTTTGAAGAGGTAACAGAGAAGGTTGGTGTGGGTAATGCTGTTGATGTAGTGTACATAGACTTCCAAAAGGCATTTGTTACAGTGCCACACAACAGACTTGTGAGAAAAGTGATGGCTCATAGAATAAAAGGGACGGTAGCAACGTGGATACAAAATTGGCTGAGTAATAGGAGACAGCGAGTAATGGTTAATGGATATTTTTTGGTCTGGAGGAAGGTTTGTAGTGGAGTTCCCCAGGGGTCAGTATTGGAACCCTTGCTTTTCTTGATATATGTTAATGATGTAGATCTGTTATGCAGGAGACAATTTCAATGTTTGCGGATTATACATTGTAAACTGTGACAAGGGCAGTATAGAACCTCAAAGGGACATAGTTGACAAGTTGGTCGAGGGGGCAGATAGGTAGCAGATGAAGTTCAATGTAGAGAAGTGTGAGGGGATTCATTTTGGTAGGAAGAACATGGAGAGATAATATAAAATAAGGGGTACAATTCTAAAGGGTGTGCAGGAGCAGAGTAACCTGGATGTATTTGTGCATAGATCATTGAAGGTGGCAGGACAGGTGGAGAGAGCAGTTAATAAAGCAGTTAATGGGCTTTATTAATAGGAGCATAGATTACAAAGGTAGGGAAGTTACGCTGAATTTATATAGGACACTGGTTAGACGTCAGTTGGAGTATTGTATACAGTTCTGGGCACCACACTTTAGGAAGGACGTGAATGCATTGGACAGGGTACAGAAGAGGTTCACAAAAATGGTTCTAGGGATGAGAAAATTCAGTTATGAAGATAGATTGGAGAAGTTGGGAATGTCTCCTCGGAGAGGAGAAGGCTAAGAGGAGACTTGATAGAGATGTTCAAAATCATGAGGGGGCTGGACGAAGCAGATAAGGAGAAATTGTTCTCACTCTCAAACGGATCAAGAATGAGAGGGCACAGATTTAAAGTGATTTTCAAAAGAAATAAATGCGATGTGAGAAAACACTTTTTCACACAACAAGTGTTTGGGCCTGGAATACACTGCCTGGAATTGTGGTGGAGGCAGGTTTAATCAAGGCATTCAAAAGGGCATTAGATCATTATTTCAAGAGAAACATTCAAAAAGGCATTAGATCATCATTTCAAGAGAAACAATGTGCTGGGTTACAGGGAAAAGTAATGACGCTGAGTCATAATGCTCATTTGGAGAGCCGGTGCAGACACAATGGGCCGAATGGCCCCCTTCTGCACTGTAACAATTCTGTGATTCTGAGCTCTAGTCTCTTGGTTGGGATTCCAACACTGTACCTGCTGCAGGTTCACATCCAGCAATAGACTGGCTTTCAAATCGGTGGGAGGCAATTTCTGAGAATGCTTTTTTTGTTTGTGTTGTCTATTTGTTATTACCTCATTGCAAAATGTGTGTTCTCCAAGGACAGTGAAGTTGATGGCTCGGTGGCTTGAGGGCTTAACTCCAATTAGTGTTTGGAAGATGGGAGGAAGAGTTTATTCACCAGCAGCAACAAGTTGCATTTATATCACAGAATCACAGAATCTTTACGGTGCAGAAGGAGGCCATTCAGCCCACTGAGTCTGCACTGGCTCTTGGAAAGATCATTGTACGTAGTCCCATTCCCCTGCCTTATCCCATAACCTTGCACATTCTCTCTTTTCAGATAGCAATCCAATTCCCTTTTGAATACCTCGATTGAACCTACCTCCAAAACCCCCTCAGCAAGTTTGTTCCAGACTCCAACCACCACTCCGGGTGAAATGTTTTTCCCACACATCACTTTTACTCCTTTTGCCAATTATTTTGAATCTGTGTCCTCTAGTTCTTGATGCTTACTTGAGTGGGAACAGTTTCTCACTATTTATCCTGTCCATATCCTTCAGGGTCTTGAATATCTCTATTAAGCCTCCTCTCAATCTTCTTTTCTCGAATGAAAACAGTTCCAACCTATCCTCATAACTACAGTTCTTTATCCCTGGAATCACTCTTGTGAGTCTCCTCTGTACTCTTCCTCAAGTATGGTACCTGGAGCTGGATGCAGTACTTCAGATGAGGCCTAACTAGTGTCTTATACAAGTTCAACATGACTCCTTTACTCTTGTACTCAAAGTTCCTATTAATAAAGCCTAAGATACCATAGGCTTTATTAACTGCTCTCTTAACATGCCCTGCTATTTTCAATGACTTATGCACATATACACTGAGTTCCTCCACCCTTTATACACTCTCTTCATATCCTTCCTACCAGAATGAATCACCTCCCACTTGTCTGCATTGAATGTCATTTGCCAATTGTCTGTCCAATGCACCAACATGCCTATGTCCTTTTGAAGCACAAAACTATCCTCATCACGGTTGGTGAGCCAGTTAGCCGGTTTAATGTAGGAAAACATCCCGAGGTGCTTTGCAGGAGCATTATCAAACAAAATTTGACACTGAGGCACGTGAGATGTTAGGGCAGGTGATTTGAAAATTTGGTCAAAGCGATGAACTTTAAGGGGTAACTTAAAAGAGAGAGAGGCGGAGACTTTAGGGAGAGAATTCCAGAGTTTTTCTTGTTTTTTACATGTATTTCCCGCGCTTTAGTGAGATGATGATGTGGGCAGTTTTGTAGCTTGTGTCATACTTTCCTGTTGTTGCCCATCTGTGATGGTGAGCAGCCTCCTGCGGGGAGGAAGAAATGGGAATCCTGCAGGGAGGAAGAAATGGGATTCGGAGTGCAGAGCAGTGTAATGAAGTTTACACCACTAATGACTTTCTCAGTGACCAGCAACTGGACCAGTGATACTGACCCTTTCCCAGATCTGTGGGAGCTTTTAAACTTAAGGGTGAGGGATGGACTTCCTGTTACTGATATTAAGTCACCTCTTTGTGCCAAATTTTCTGGGGCACCTGAGGATGGAGATGGGGGTTTTGATTTCGAGGGGCTGGCAATAATGTGCAGCAATGGATGGAGGGTGGAGCAGGAATCTTGCTTTTCCTCCAATTTGGGTCAAGCTCGTTTAGAGCTTGGAGGGAAAGGCTGGGATATTTAAAGGGCAGACAAGTTTGAGAAGCTGTTAATTTCAGATCACCTGAGGGGAAGTGGATACACAATGGAGAGCTAGTCCTGGCTGCCACAAGGCTTCACCCTGGCCCCACAAGACATTTAGTGGGGCAAAAGGGGATGGGGTCCTTGGCACTGTACTGGCACAGGGTCAGCACTTTTGCCATCGTGAGGGCAAAAGATCAGGGGCAAGGCTACTGAGGGCAATTTCCCACCAAGAACAAAGGCTCCACCCTGCACAATTGTGTTTTGGGATCCTGGCGATGAGCAGTGACTTCACAGGAAGGGCAGGAAGACAGCGGAGGCTGAATGCTCAACACAGGATCAACTGCCAAAGGCAGAGCTACTCGGAGATGAGCGAGTCCTAGTGTTGTAAGAGGCTCTCCAGGCAGATGGTCGCAGACGTCTGTGCCCACACTGCTGAAGTTTTTACAGAACTGGTCACCATGCCTTGCCAGTCGTCGTTGAAGTCACTGTGACCTTGAAGTTTGCTCTGGCTCCTTCTAAGGATTAGCTGTGGACCTTAGTGGCATCTCAAAAACATCCATACCCAACTGCATGTCGCTGGTCACTGATGTCCTCTTTGCCAGAGCTGGACAGCAAATTCCTTTAATGGCAGACATAGCCTTTCAGGGACAGAGGGCTTCATCATCATAACTGATCCCCCCCCAGGTGCAGGGCATTATCAATTGAATCCAGGTGGTCATCAAGGTGCCCAGAATCTAGCCAGTGAGATTGATCAACAGAAAGGGCTTCCAATCGCTCAGCATACAACTCGTCTGCGACAACAAAAATAGCTTCCTCCATGTGTGCTTGCTTTCCTGGAAGCTTCCGTGACTCCTTCATCCTCCCCAGTCCAAGCTGTCCCTGTTCTTCACTCCAATCCCCTGAGTGTGCAGGTAGATTCAATGGCACAAGGGGAAATATGGCCACTGATCCTTCTGTGGGAGCTCTACGCAGAAGCACAGAGGCGATACAAGTCAACTTAGTCAACAGGACAACCATTGAGGAAGTTCTCATGCTTCTGAAGATAAGACTCTGGTACCTGGATTGGCCAGTTGCTGTTCTCCAATAGTCCCCTCAAGGGTCTCATTATTATGGTGGCCTATTGCACTCTCCAGAATGAGGTCTTCCAGAGAGTTGTGTGGACTTTGAGGACAGTGAGGCCCTGGAAAGGAACACTTCATTGGGGGGGAGCAGGAGGTAAGAGAGGAGGGGGAATTGGAGGTGGAAGGAGATGACATTGAACAGAGAGGTGCCCCTCGAGCACAGTGAGGTGGCTGCCACCTCCTGGCACCCTGTGGAAAGAGGAACTCCCTCCTGCTCATAGCCTCCAAAATTAGATCCAAATCAACATCAATGAAGCAAGGATGTGTGAGGGTATGAGGCCTCTGGCTCCCCTGTGACATCCCAATTCCCTCTGGTGCTGTGGAAGGTTTTGGTGTAAACTGCCCGTCTCAACTGCAGGCCAACCAGCAGCCTCAGTGATGGTGAGTCTAATTGAGTTCCATACTTATCTGGCCCACCTCCATTGGCCCTAAGTGGATAGAAAACCCATCTCCACATCAATTAAGGGCTCACCACCAGGAAAATCTGAACTTGAATTGGAGCTGGATTTCTGCCCCAAAAACAGATCCAACCTCTATTTCCCATCTCTGTTTTAAAAAAAATACAGCTTTTTTTATGTGGCTTTGCTAGCCTGTACCAGCATGCACTGTTTTATACCACAATACGAAGGACTTGCATATATGGTGTTTTTGCACGTCCTTTGGGTATCTCAAAACGAATTAATTCTGATGTGTAATCACTCCTGTAATTTAGGTAACACATCAGGTTTATGCACCTCAAGATCCCACAAACAGCAATGAGAGATGAATGAGTCACTTGGTCTGATTTGGGGTGTTGGTTGATGGTGCCAGTCTGGGAGTTGAAAGCAAAACTCATTTTATTTATCATGCATTTATCTGATGGATGGTCCCACCTTGCCGAGTGCCTCTCCAAACCTTCGTATTCAGAGACACTGATGTTGCCTGCCAGTGATGACCTGCCTACTTATGTAGTATTAAGCGATTGAATAATCTTGGTAAAAATTATGCATAAGGATTTAAGGGCACTATTTTCACTAGTTTTGTGTTTGAAAAGCTGCTGTGGATACTTTGAAACTTCTTTGGGGATTTTGAGGTAAGTTCAGCTATGATCTAATCGCAGAGCAGGCAGAAAGGGGATGAATGGTCTACTCCTGTTCCTAAGTGTCAGTGGCTCATTTGAGTTAATGTGGTATGGAGCGAGAAAGTCCTGGAGTTCAATTCTCAAACTGTTCTGGGCTGATCACAGCCAGAGTGAGGCCTGGCCACTGACCTTGACACTCTGGGCTAGGTGTGGAAATATCAGTTAGGTTTCTGCTTGATTGCTGTCCATTATAACTTGCAGGAAATCTTGTAAATATAAGATCAGGCTTCCTGGGACAAGGTTCTGCTGGCTCAAGTGGCCATTATTAACCTATGAATTTTGACAGCGAATGATGGCAGTTTATTCCACTATTAGCACCCACATATAAACACTTGCTGTCATGTGGGTTCCTTGCTGTCTCTGCTTTCACTGTCAATTGATTATAAAAGCTTCATAGTTTGGATAAACTATAGTTGAAAAGCGTGGTAAAATATCATTAATTTCCCATGGCAGTGAATGGACCTAAAAGGAAAAAGAAGCACTTTCCCCCAATTTAGTGATTATGAGGGCTTCAGTTATTAAGATTACTGATGCATTTTCATTCACAGCTAAGTTGAATGTCATCCGTTAGGCTGACCATTGCAAAATGTTTAAAGTTTAAACCAAGACTGCCTGAATTAGATGGAAATGTTTAGGTGGAAGAGTGCAGAAAGTTGAATGGATAGCTTACCAAAAAGATGCAGCACATAACCAAGCAGAAGCTGTAGTAAAATAATCTGTTCCTGCCATTCAACCTTTTATTTGTGGTCTGAGGCATTTGCTATATGGCTGTGGTCATTACTGGGTGATTGATGGGGCAGAGTGCAGGTCAAAGGTCGAAGGATCAGTCGAGATTCTCGCTTGTATAGCTTATGGGGTCGGTCTGATGTGAGCATGCAGATTGAGCTGAGTGCAATTAGTTGCAACAACTTGGCATTTCTATCGCACCTTTAAAGTAATAAATCTTTCCAAGCTGCTTCACAGGAGCATTATCAAACAAAATTTGACACCAAGCCACATACAATCTACCACTTCATCTTTCTTTGTATTTTAAGGAGCATCTTAAGGGATGGTGGAGAAGCATAGAGGTTTAGGGAGAGAGAATTCCAAAGCTTAAGGCCAAGGCAGCTGAATACAGTCAAAGCAATGTAGCGATTAAAATCAAGGTTTCACAAGACATCTGAGGTGGAGGAGTGGAGCGATCTCAGAGGGTCGGAGGCTCATAAAAAGCTGCTGTTGAGAATGAAGTATTTTTTGTATGAAGAATACAGATTTAAGATATTGACAAAAGAGACAATGGGGAGGTGAGAAATGTTTTTATGCAGCAAGATGTTGTGACTTGGCATGCATTGCCTGAAAGGGTGATCGAAGCAGATTCAATAGTAACTCTCAAAAGGGAATTGTGTTTATATACTTGAAAAGGGCATATTTTGCAGAGGTATGTGGAAAGCGAACAGTGGGACTAATTGGATAGCCCTTTCAAAAATAACTGGACTGAATTGCTGCCTCCTGTGCAGCATTGTTCTATGACTTATATATAAAAAAATTAGCATTTTATACTTTTTTAAACAGGGAAAGATTGTGCTTGTTTATGAGACCAATCAGTGGTTTTGCTCTTTGGGGCGGGAGGGAGATTAACAGGGTCCCCCTGGGGTTTACTTGGATCCAAGATGACGCCATTGGACATAGGAGACTGAGTGAGTGGATCCTCTGTGGAAGACTGAACAATGTGATTGCTGAGCCAGACAGGCCAGCTGCTCCTTCGAGTACTGTAGATGATTAGCGAACTAGTTTGTCTCGTTGCTGGGGTTTTGAGGGAATTCTTTGCATTCCACTTTAGTTAATCCAGCAAGCCAGTACCCTAATACGTAAAACGAGCCTCAAGAAACTTCCAAATAATGTTAAACTGCAAGGATTTAACTGGTTAGACTCCAGCAGTACACCCATGCACCCTTGGGAGGTAATTGTCTCTAAACCTTGGTTCTCGCCAAACCAAAGTTCTTGGGAAGTTCCCTCCCATGTCAACCAGGTCAAGGGCATGCACGCCCTCTGGCCTAGCAGAAACTCATGTGGCTGTCAGTAGTTTGGTTTGGTGTGTCTTGAATTTGGTAATGGGTTTCCTTGGGTGTCAGAGAGTTGGTAAATTACATGAGCGATTTAAGGTGGGGAATGAAAAAGTGCTTTCCATATTTGGTGTTAAGGACTAGTTAATCCTAGATCAGTTCTGGTGGAAGTCAGATATCAAGTAATTTCTTCTTTTATGATAATAGATCCATCTTCTTGAAGTAGTTTTATCTCCCCAGGCTTCTGGTGGTGTGAAACCCAGCCCCTCACATTGTAGAGCAAACTTCACAACAGTAGAGCAACCAGCATTTGTATAATATAGCTGTGGTCATGAGAGTGGGATCAGAGGCAGCGACTCAAACTGATGAAAAGCAAACTACGGGCTGATAATTAGAAGATGGATCTTGCAGGGTGATCAGCACAAGCATATGAATAGATCCTGGAGGCAAAAGCCTTGGAATCATTTAATGGGAATGATGAAATCTTTCTGGCTGGATGAAGTGACTAGCTACCCTCATTCCTCTCTCTATGGTAGTCTAGTGGCCATGTCATTATTTCATGATTCAGAGGTCCTCAATGATGGCCTGGAAAAGACCTGTTTAGCCCAGTAATGACGAAACTGTAGGACTGGCCTATACTGTCACATTGAGTGCACCTCTTTCAAGCAGCAGAAGAAATGGTGACCTCACCACCAGGTGTAGCATCTTACATTAGCTACTGAGTAGTGCCTCTGGAAACATTGCCTCAAATTGTCCCTACAGGTGGATTTTTGGGTAATTTGGGTAACTCCAGAGGCAGCTCTGCTGGTCAGATATCTTTATAGCTCAGATGAATTCCTAGGCTGCCACCAGCAGTTAGGTTTGCCATCTCTGGTTGGACCTGTTCACAACCTCACTTTTTTAACAGCTCTGCATAGTCCAACAGCTTTCTTCACATTTTAAGTATTTCTTTATTAAACAAAAGTATTCAAAGAATATGTTTCTTTTCTTGAAAAGCAAAATTATAAAAGGGCATTGGAATTACTTGCAATGGTGTGCCAGTGATTAAGATTCAATTTGTGGAGAAGCCAGGGTGATTCTAGAAGTTTGGCAATCCTATTGGCAGTATTTGTGTCAGTTGAAACCATGTAGAGCTCCTTCCATGCATTGCACAGGACAACCAGAGTCACTCGACTGACACTATGGTGCCAAATTTATACTGGTAGTTTGATTTATTATCATTACTGAGCTCAGCTGTTATTTCTGCAGATCAATGCTTTTTTGTCCACCAACCCTGCTGCTCCTGCTTGTTCTTACTTGCTTGGTCACAATTTGCATTCTCCTGCTAACTCAGCAAGTTGAAGGAAACTTGGATTCATTGCTAGCGGGGGTGATGTTTACAGAGAAAGAGAGAGACTTGCATTTATATTTCACCGTTCATGATCATTGGATATCCCAGAGCACTTCAGAGTCAGTAAAGTACTTTTGAAGTGCAATCATTTCTGTAATGTAGGAAGTGTTGCAGTCAATTTTTGTGCACAGATCCCACTTGCCGTGTCCCTCTCCCAAACTCTCAGCTTCCCATTCGCTGTCCCTTTTGTAGTATTAGAGTATTTGCGATGGTAAGGGTTAATGTGGGACTGGGGAAACAGTGCTGCCTATATTATGATAGAGAGAGTCACATTGGAGTGGTAGATGTAATAGAGAGTCTAGGAGAAGTAGGCATGAAGATAGCACCTAGTCAGGACTGTATCCTTTACATGTATGTGTGTGTGTGTGTGAAGAAAAGAAACTGCAGAGAAGCGCATGTAACTTGAAGACCTTGAATGCACAGCTGGAGGTCCCCTAAGAACCTCTATTACAGATGTGGAGGCTGAAAGGCAGAAGAAAGATCCACTGAGCAGCGGTAAAGGATTTCCCCAGAGCACGTGGAAGTCTGTTGTGAGAGTTGATTGAAAACAAAGTCTAATGACTTAGCCAGATCGCAAAAGGGTGAGCAAGCTCCAAAGAAAAGGCTGAAATAAGTTTTTAAATTCTGTGCAATAATCAGTCAGCATTGGTAGATCAATTGTTTTAACAAGCGCGACTTCAAGATGGTGCAGTTCAGATCCAAAGTCTGCGCCCTAACACACGGTGAACCCGTGTGAACAAAGAAAAAAAATAGTCAGAGCAAAAAATTGGCTTCAATTCAATTCTCCAAGCTTAGGGAAGCAACTAGCTGGTCAAAACTATTCATTCAAAAGATTTTTTGCAGAATCGCTGAAGTTTAAAATGGCTTTGTAACCGCGACAGGAGCCCACCAAATCCCAACAAGCATGGGAAGAGAAAAACGATTTATCAGTGCCATTTCAAAAAAAAAATAAAGCTGTATTTCCCTGTGCTGAAAATAGCCATGGATGGTAAATCAACAATGCCAGACCAATTTATGCAGATGGAAGGGCCAGACCAGGCACAAAATTTAGCATTGTGAACATGATTTTGGAGATATAGGATAGCATCAGGCTTGAATAAGAAAACAGGGGCTGTTCACAACCTCTCTTTTAACAGCTCTGCATAGTCAAACAGCTTTATTCACATTCGAAGTATTTCTTTATTAAAGAAAAGTATTCAAAGGATGTGTATTTTCTTTTATGCCCTTTATAATTTTGCTTTCTAGTTACTTGCAATGGTGGGCCAGTGATTAATCCTCAATTTGTGGAGATTCCATGGCGATTCTAGAAAGTTGGCAATCCTATCAGCAGTTTTTTTGCCAGTTGAAACAGAATAGAGCTCCTGTTATATTCAGTAGGTCCAACAGCCGATGACATAATTGCCAGACAAGGAATAAATTAAACTCCCAAGAGCTTTGAAGAGGTCATGAAGTCCTTTTGATATCTACATTAACCTAAGGAGCAGCAAAATTTGAGTGAGCAAAATTTAACAAAGTCCAAAAGCCTGGGAGACCCAGAGACTCTTTCATAAATTAGTTATACAGATTTACTGAAGGTTGTGACTATGGCGATCTTAAATCAGAGCTCATAAGAGGCTGAATAGTAGTGGGACTAGTCCATGATACTTTTTCAGATGTACTCCAACCTAAAAAAGATCTAGCTTTGCCTGCTGACTTGGATAGCTTTTTCCAGTCGGAGGTCCACCGGCAAAACCGATCCATTTTGCACGGTCGAGTTAAACCACGGTACAGAGCAACCCCAACAGTCCAGCTCATAAAGCAATGGAAGGACAAGGAGACTCCAGGGCAAGGAAAGCAATACCCAAGCAAAACAAAAGATGGTGGCAGAATGTGTCAGCGCTGTGGTGCCATAAGACCTCTCAGGTGCGAGCAATGTCCAGCAATTACTGTGCGGTGCTTTCACTGCAATCACCTGGGACACTCTGGGGAAAAATGTGCAAGTCTAAAACCTCGATGTGTGGAGGATCTCAAATAATTCCATGTGATATATAAGCTGCACCAAGAAGTTGTCCAACAATGCTTTTTGGGAGAATTAAGGATCGTGGATTCACACTTTTTGGAATGCTGATATATCTGTAAATGGTCACCTTACAAGTTTTAAATTAGACACAGGAGCCAGTGTGATGGTCCTGTTGGACCAGGAACCGTAGCTAAAAGACCTCTGGTTATGGATGACAGAAACACCACTGTTTGTTCCAGAGGAATCTAACTACCGGCCATAGGCACAATCCAAGAGCCACTCCAGCATGGCAACAAGCAAATAATCGAAATTCTGTACGTCATCCAAGATCAACTTTTTCTCCTGAACAGAAATGCTTATGATGCCTCAACTTCCTCAAAATGGTAGGAAACGTCAAAACAAACACTGTTGCGAGCTACACTGACCTGGAGATGCCCGAGAAGTCCACCAGTGCTGATGATCTCGACTAGGACTTCAGTTCAGAATTGTCCTCGCTCTTTGCAGAGGCAGTTATTCCAGCTCCTTTGAGACAGCAGAAAATACTCTTCTTCAGTCAGACCAGCCAAACCTCCAGGTAAGCACCAACATATTTAAAACAGAAGATGCAGAGGAGTAGGAGCAGCTGCAGAAGGTTGAGCCCAAACTTCAGAGCCAAATAGCTGTTGTCACGGAACCAGGAGAAACTACAGCAATGAAGCTGGAGCTTCAAACTCACACGTTCAACAGAAAGTCAAACCTGAAGCAGGAAAGAAGTGACCACCAACTGACTAAGACAAAACTTGGGGAGGCACAAGTTCACATGAAGAAACAATGTGCAGCATTCCAAGCCAAACTGAAGGTTGAGTGGAAGGATGAGGAACATACAAACATAAGGGGGAGGTAAACCTTTAAATTTCCAGAAGAACATGGTGGACCCCACCAAAAATGAAAACCCAAGTCCACTCCTTGAATGAATGGAGTGAACATTCCCTCTGGAAGAAGAGGGATAAACAATCGTATCTAGCCAAGGAAGACAGATTGTCGACAAAGAAAAATACAGCGTGCAAGAAGGGGGACCAGATCTTGACACCTGAGTATTTGAAACACCAAGTACTAAGCCTTCAACTCCAGAGCAAAATGGTCTGTGGCTTGGGGTAGAAGGGATAGCATGTAAATATTATTATAAATACTCTTGTATAAAGACTTGTAGGGAGGTGTAGTATTAGGGTTTTCGGGACTGGTGAAACAGTACCGCCCACATTATGATGTAGAAAGTTACATGGGAGTGGTAGAGTGTAGTAGTGGGCTTGGGAGAAGTCAGCAAGAAGATAGCTCATAGTCAGGACTGTATCCTATGTATATGTATATAGTTGTTTTATTACTAAAGTTATTCAACCGTACATGCCTCGAGATGTCTTCATGAGGTGACATACATCCTTATATAACAACTTTCATGAACTCTCACTGTGAGGGCTTAGGGAGGTGTGGTGAGAGGGAGGGAGGAGCCAGAGAGCAGCAGGTGGCGGGAAGTGGTGAGCGGGAGGGTTGGGGAGGGAAGCTGCAAGCAGGAAGGTCGTGGGGAAGCAGCAGCAAACAGGAGGGATGGGGAGAGGGCAAAAGCGGTGTGCGGGAGGGTGGGGGAAGGGCAGTGGCAACTGGGAGGGTCAAGAGAGGGAAGTAGTGAATGGAGGGCTGGGGCTAGGTGGGAAGCAGTGAACTGGTGGTAAGTAGAAAGAGTAGTAAGTTATCGGAAGAGCTAGCAGAAGAGTGAGTTAGTAGAAGATTTGGTAAGGTGATTTTTGCGCTGTTTAGGGTTCAAGGCAGCCAATCAGTTTTTAATGTAAGAATTACATGTCAGGAACATAACCCATCCTTATTATGTATTTTCTTATGGAAAAGTGGCTTTCATTTAGCATGTTTTTTAAGAACATGCTAGGACTGCTAAATGGGGATAGCTGTACTCCCTTTGTAGTGCACTCAAGTGTAAGCCTAGATTTTGTGCACAGGTCTCGAGTGGGATTCGAGCTTAACCTTCTGATATGTTGCTTTATTGTGTAATTTGAAGATTTGATTACAAATGTAAAGTAGTAGTATGGTTGGCCCCCTGTGTTTACATGAGTTAGTTGTCTTATTTCAACACATGTTTTTTGGGTCTCCGATGCACTCTGACCCCAAAAGGTCGTTAACTTATACTAAGGTGTGCAGCACACAGAGCCCTACACTTTTATCCTTTCAAGTATCTCTCCAATTCTTTTCTGAATCTGCTTCAGCATCCTCTCAGATATTGCATTCCAGATCATAAACACCGTCTGCGTAACATCATTTCCCCTCATATCCCTATTTGTTCTTTTAACAATTACCTCAAATCTATGTCTTCTGGTTACTGAACAATACTTTATTTCTCAACAGCAGCTCTTCATCTAAGTCGTCCAATCCTCTGTGATTTCTATGTTCCATCAGTTCAGGCCACTTGTGCATCCCTGTTTTATTCAAACCACCATTGTGGCTGTGCCTTCAGCTGCCTAGGCTCCCAAGCTCTGGAATGGTTTCCCTAAACTTCTCCACCTCTCTACCTCTTTATGCTCCTTGGAGACACTTCTTAAAACCTGCTACTTTGACTTTCCCAATATAAAATAAAATGCCATAATCTTCTGGAGAAAGTAAAGAGAAAACATATGTTTATATTACACAATTCATGTCCCTAGGAGACTGCAAAGCTTTTCACAGCCAATGACTTTTAATGTGTAGTCATCATCATTACATAGATGAAAATGACATGTAATTGAATTTGTACACATAGCAAGGTCACACAAGTAGCAAACATGATGAATGACTAGCTGAGCTGTTTTTGATGGAGTTGATTTAGAGATAAACATGGGCTAAGATATGGGAGAACTCACTGTTCCACTTTTAATGGCAGTATGGGATCTTATACGTCTGCTTGAACACGAGGATGGCACCCTGTCTTAATGTCTCATTCAATCATGACACCTCCAACAATGTGGTACTTGAGTATTGCTGAAAAAAGAAACATGCTTTTCGTCTTGCACTCATGAGGACACCTCGCAACAATACCAATTAGGGGAAAACAACAATTTGTGTAGACAGTTATTATTGGTTGGCAAGTGACATTGCCATGGAGGATGCACCAGTGATGGTGACTGACAATTAACTGCCAAGCATTGTTTGAAATTTAAACCAGGCAGCTCGACGTTAATTGGTCAAGCATTGTCCTGAGGATGAGTCAGCGAATGGCTGTCACTTATTTTGTTTAGCTGAAACAGGCATAATGTGTGTACATGTTCTTTCTGTCTGAAAAGAACAGGACCCTGTGTATAAGTATATGTAGTTTCCAGTACATGCAAATGCACCACACTGCAAGCCCGATTGCAAGCCTTGGTTGTCAGCGTAATTCTTAGTACACTGAGGATTATTTAGCAAATGTCCAATCGCGGAATCACATTTAATGTTGACGCAGTGTTTTGAGTTTTGTGAGCACGAGCTGTTGGGGACAGCGGCTAGGACATGCTGTTTGATACGACCTGCTGGTCTTTGGGGTGTACAGACTACATACCTAGCATCACACTGGTGCTGAAATTCATATACCACATTACTCATTTATGTGATAGGTAGAACGTACTTTTGACTTGACAGCAGCATCCTGTTGGTGGCAAATACCAATCGTTTTGCTACTTCATAATAGCAGCGTGAGACAGCTAGTGAAGATAGGCTTGCGGTAGGCCGTGGTAGAGAATTCAGTTTTAATGACACTATGTATGCCCAAATAGATACTGTTGCCATGGGAGCCCCCCTCTAGGCCCAGCTCTCGCAAACATCTTTGTTGGTTCCATGAGAAACGTGTCTTCAATGGAAGACACCTAACCTCCTACCCCTCGCAAATTTCTGATATGTGGATGATGTATTTGCTATATTTAAAACGCAACTGCATGTAACAATTCCCTTATGTGTCTTAATGGACTCCGTGCTGCGCTCAAATTCACTTTTGAAATGGAGCAGTCAAATTAACTCCTCTTCTTTGACTTACTAGTTGAGAAATCTGCCAGGGAGTTCTCTACAACTGTCTTCCGCTAGCTGACCTTCACTGGTCAGTAAACGTGTTGGGATTCTTACAGTTCCAGATGCTATAAAATTGGCCTTATTGGCAACCTTATAAATAGGGCCCGAACCATTTGCTCACCATGCAAGCTTGGTGCTGAAATCGGGAGCATCAAAGGCATCCTGCAGGATAATGGCTACCCTGATCAGATCATTTCACGCTGTGTATCACGCAAACTCATGAACGGGCCTAAGACCATTATTTTAGGCTCTGCAAAGTGCCTATTCTACCTCTGATTACTCTAGAAGGGCAAGGTATCTCAACAATTTGATCAACAGGTGAAGCTAGCTGTTTCAAGCCGCTACTATGCAGTAGGAACACGAATGGTATTTGCCACTAACAGGACACCGCTGTCAAGCCAAAAAGGTATTCTGCCTATCTCACACGTGAGTAATGTGGTATATGAATTTCAGCAGCAGTGCGATGCTAGGTATGTAGGCCGTACATCCCAAAGACTGGCGGATCATATCAAACAGCATGTCCCAGCCGCTGTTCACAATGGGCAGGGTACAGACTGTGTCCAACATTAGATGTGATTCCGCAATTGGACAACATTTTCTAAATAATCCTCAGTGCGCTAAGGATTATGCTGAAAACCAATTTAAAATTCATTTGAGCTTGCAGTGTGGTGCATTTGTGTGAACTAGAAGCTACATATATTAATATACAGGGTACTATTCTTTGCAGACAAAAAGAACGTGCACACTTTATACCTGTTTTAGCTAACAAAATAAGTGACAGCCATCCACTGATTCATTCCTCCGAGCAATGCCTTGACTAGTCAGGGTCAAGCTGCCGGGCTTAAATTTCAAACAGTGCTTGATAATCACCATCACTGGTGCATTCTCCATGCCAACCAATCAGCACTCTTTTCAAATATAAATAAAAATTTTGTTTCATGTTCTTGTTATATTGGTATGCTTGTGAGGTGTTCTGATGAGTGCAAAAATGTAAAGCTTAGACATGTCTCTTTTTGCAGCAATACTCAAGTTCTGTCTTCCCAAACAACAACATGGTACATCCTTAGTATTATACTGAAGGGTCAGCCTAGACTATGCATTTATGTGCCAAAGTTTTAACCGATAGGACATTTTTATATTTAGTGTTTAGAATCCTGTGCTCTTGACTTTCATCCCCTGTCCTCTGCTGAAGACATTGACTCCTGCTGGTATGCAGTCTCATAGGCACTGATAACTTTCCTAAGCAATTATTCACCTTGTGTAATCTCAGCTAAAGATAAATCTATTTTTAACCAGCTAGGAGCTGCTGTTCTAGGGCGTGCAGTTTGTACAATCAACCATGTAGTCTTGTAGTTTCTTCTCCAACCCAAGTTCCCCTTAAGCACTAAGTTTATTCTAAATTGTTGGCAAGTTGTTCAACCCCTGATAACATCATAGCTAATTCTGTGCTTCTCTAAAATCTTGATATTATTCCATGCGTGTTTCGTGAGTCAGCCAGAGGTGGTAGCTGCTTTCCCTTTATGTGTATCAAGTTCTTTATTGAGGGACAGATTGTCAGTCACTGGTAGCAGAATTTGGAAGACACTTCCAATGGGGGGGTGTTTAGTGTGATCAGGGGCGGCGATGAAACATCTTGTCCAATGACCACTGTTTTCATGCTTGTAACTTCCTCCCTGACTATAAGCATCACGGGACAGACAGTCCATGAATCTACGTATCTGAGTTTCCATATGGGTGACTAGTGCAATAACATCAGCATTGAGTTCTCACTCTGATCAGGATGCAATGTGTTTTTGCCTTTGCTTTCAGTCTTGATAGATTGTAGAGCTTGCCGTCTGATCCAGTTTGTAAGTAGACTCCTTAGGCCCAAGCTGCCTTTGTTCTCAGTGCCTTTGTTCTCAACACCTTGCTGTATGGCTGTGAATCTTGGGTGATTTACAGCTATCAAGAAAAGAAGCACAACCGTTTCCAACTTCACCCTCTGCGGCGCATTGTGGGTATATCTTGGCAGGACAAAATCACAAATGTGGCAGTTCTCTCAAAGGCAGAGCTCCCACTATTGCCAGCAGCCATCAAGCCGAGGTGGCTTCATTGCCTCGGGTACGCCCGCAGGATAGAAGACGGTTGCATACCCAAGGACTTTCTGTATGGTGAGGTAGTCCAAGCCAGACAACCAGTAGGATGCCCAGGTGCTTCAAGGATGCTTGCAAACATGACATGAAGGTTCTATACATCAGTTATCATGCCTGGAAGTCACTAGCTGACGACTGCAACACCTCCTGTGGGCTGGCGTGCACCATCACAATGACCAGTAGCTAGAGTGACTTGGCAACAGACGCCAATGTTGAAAGCAACAACCCACAATAACACTTGGTAGGTTCATGTGCGGCACTTGTGGCAGAACTTGCCTGTCAAGAATTCGCCTCTTCAGCCACCCGCAAGGGTGCATCACATGAAGACACCCCATGTGAAATGGATTGCTTGCAGCATGTCCATCATCTTTCATAGAAGAGAGAGAAAATCTGACATTTATAGGGATGTACTAGGGTAATTGTTGTAATTTCCTCGTGCAACGCTGCCCCCACACCCCCCTGCCCCAAGCCAGGCCCTTCCAGCCCAGGGCGCTCATGACAACTCTCGCACTGACAACTACTCAAGCTGAGATCAATTATCGCCACATGATCTAGGGTAGAAACTGGGACCTACTCGCTCTGCATGGCATCATGTCACGCTGACTTCTGCATTTGTTATGTTTTAGTTGGGAGGTGCCGGATGCTTTTAAAGATTGAACCGTCTGATTACAGATTTGTAGGAAGTGTCTTCAGCAACATCTGCTCACTGTCAGTGGAGTTGGCTCCTGAAAATATTGCTGGGCCTCCTGAGAGTTTTTGGATAAGAGCTTTGAAACTCCTGTGACTCGGAGGCCCAGAGAAATGAATTTATTATGACTCACTGCCTTGATATTTGAGTGGGGTCTCATGGGGACTCCCACTATAATTTGACTAGATTTGTAGGTACTCCAAGACTTTGAAGACTTGTGCTGTAGCGCAAGGCATAAACTCATTTAGGAAAAAAATAATATCCCGTGGTACAGCTGGTCTGAAACATTTGCTTTATGATGTGTGGTGATGAGGATTCACAGAAGGTGCAATGAACAGGATCCTGAAACAGAGACCACCAGTTTATGGCTTCTGTGCATTACTCTCTTTTCTCTTTATTCCTGCTTTGCTTTTGTGTGTTGTTTGTTTTGAGTTTTTTGTGTATATGATTTTCTGTGTTGGGCTCTATGTTGAGCATTTATGTTAATTTGCATTTATATGTGCGTGTTTGTGTTTGAGCTTGTGTGTTGCTTTTACATTTTTGCATGTGTGGTTTCTTTGTTACTGCTAGTGTGCATGTGGGTTGCCTGTGTGTGCTTTGTGCTGGGTTCTCTCTGGATCATATGTGCGTTGGGTCATGTGCATGTGCACTGCAAGGATGTGTGTAAAGGGTGTGTGTATCTTGTAACCTTTGTGCTGGATTGGGTATGTTGGGTTAGTTTGTGTGTGCATGTGTGCTGTGATATATTGCATTTTGTGTGTGCATGGAATGGGTATAAAGGGCCTGCATATGTCAAGGGTTTGCATGCCCTGTGTTTTATGGATTGGGTTGAGTTAGGGATGTGTGCGTGTATGGTGGTTGTGGTATGTTGGGTTTTGCATGTCTGTATGTTGGGGTAGTGCTGTCAGAGGATTTGGAAACTTGTAGCTCTGCAAAATGATCACATGATGCTTCATTTAATTTGACATTTACATCAGAAATGTTTTAATTACAATCAAACAGACTTGTCCCTTTTGTGGCTTATCTGTATGGTGGTTCAAAATAAAGTGAATTCTGATCCTCTAGACAGATTGCCTTAATTTATCTTTTTTTGGCAAAGAATGATTCCTGTGTGTTCCTTTGCTCCTTGGAATCTACATTTTTGAAGTTTATGCTGTTGGGCGTTATGGCAGATTGGTCATATAAATAATCTTTCTCTCTTATGACTCTGCAGCCTTAAATTGCAGATTCCCCACTGCCAAACCCTCCCTCATGACCTAATCTGTGCCAAATTTATGCAGGAATTAATCTAGTGTTTGCAGCAGTCCAGCATAAACTTGGCAGCATATAACTTGTTAGACCGTACAAGCTAAACTCTCCTTCTGACATTAAAATTTCTGACTGAAGTCCTGCATCTGATGGCCCAGTGGGCATGTGCACCAGCCCACACAGTGTTATGCTGACTCCTCTGGAGCAGGATAGCCCCAGGTTCAATGATTGGGCTGCTTGGCATATGCAGGTCTCAGCTGAGCTGACACTGGTGTTGCCCCTGTGTTAGAGAGGAAAAAACATCCGAGTCATGATCAACATCCAGTAATTCCTGCCGTGGGTGCTTGTGGCTGCAGACATTGAGTGAGCTGGCTTAACTGTGACCCTTCAACCCTCTCTCTCCCACTCCTAACATTCCCTCTCTCCTAATGGGGAAAAATATCTGACCGCAGGAAATAGTAGGGTCGCATCAGTGATAAGTCCTTACCTGCTGTGTACACACACAGAAACTTTCTTAGCTCAGTGAAGCTGAGGTCAATTCTGGTTCCTATATCTCAGCTCTTGTTTAGTCTAAACCTCGGATTGACCTTCTGCGTGGCTCTGGTTCTTTCTTCCACAACCAGAATAATCGCTGGAGGGAGGAGAGGGGAATGCTAAGTTGTAGGAACTGAGCCACAGCAATCCAAGGTCATCCAATGCTCTTACTTCTCCACCCTTTGTGTCCTTCTCCTGTGATGTCTCTATCATAACAGCAGCTGGATGCCACTGTTTTATTGTAGCAGGGTGGCTGTTAAATTACTGTCCCACTATATGCACTGAATCATTCCCTTCTCTCAGCTGCTGTGGGCATTCAGTGCCATGAAGTGGAGCAGGCCAGCATACATGAAGGATTGTTACTAGCGCAGCACAAAATGAAGCATTAGATGTGCTCCAAACTGTCAGCTGTTATGTGGGAGTAGCGCATGATTTGACATTTCAGATTATCATCCTGGTTTTGACATAGGGGGAGACTGTAGGGAACTTATCATACTGCAAGTCAAGATAAATTTCAAGTAAGTTTAAATTGATACAGTTCTTCAGCATTAAGAACTTTGAGTGGAAGTGATATACTGACTTGAATGAGCCATTTTCAAGATTGATATACTGCAAATCTCTCCATTCTTTCAAAAATACTTCTTAAAGCCTGCCTGCCTTTGACCAAGTCCTGTTTTTTTTTACAGAATCACAGACGTTTTACAATGCAGGAGGATGCCATTCGGCCCATCCTGTCTGTACTGGCTCTCCAAATAAACATTTCATTTAATGCCATTCTGCTGGCTTCTCCCCATAACTCTGCACATTCTTCCTTTTTAAGATAACAGTCTAATCCTCTCTTGAATGCCTCGATTGAACCTGCATCCAACACACTCTCTAGGCAGTGCATTCCAGACCTTAAACACTCACTGTGTGAAAAAGTTTTTCTTCATGTCGCTTTTGTTTCTTTTACCAATTAATTTTTAAATCTCTGCCCTGTTGTTCTTGATTCTTTTATGAGTGGGAACAGTTTATCCCTATGTAGTCTGTCCAGGCCTCTCATGATTTTGAATACCTCTATCAAATCTCCTCTCAGCCTCCTTTTCTCCAAGGAAAACAGTCCCAGCTTTTTCAGTCTCTCTTGAAGTTCCTCATCCTTGGAGCTATTTTCCTGAATCTTTCTGCATTCTCTCCAATTTCTTCACATCCTTCCTAAATTGCAACCCCAGAACTGGATGCAATGCTCCAGCTGAGGCCGAACTAGTATCTTATACAAGTTTTACATAACTTTCTTGCTCTTTTACTCTTTGGCCTTATTAATGAAGCCAATGATATTGTATGCTTTATTAACCACGTTTTCGGCATAATTAACCATGCCCTCAACCTGTCCTGCCACTGTCAATGATTAATGCACAAATACACCCTGCACCCTCTTTAGATTTGTGCCCTTTATTTTATATCACCCTCCATGTTCTTCCTACCAAAATGAATCACTTTACAATTCTCTGCATTGAACTTCATCTGCCACCCTGTCTATCTATTCCGCCAAATTGTCTATGTCTTTTGAAGCTCTACTCTATCTTTCTCACAGTCCACAATGCTTCCAAATTTCATATTGTCGACAAATGAAATTGTGCCCTGAACATCAAGGTCTAGGTCATCAGGAAAAGCAAGGGTCCCAATACTCATTCCTGGGGAACTCCACTACAAACCATCCTCCAGCCTGAATAACATCTGTTAACCACTCTTTGGTTCCTTTCACTCAATCAGTTCTGCATCCAGGTTGCTACTGTCCCTTTTATTCCATGAGCTATAACTTTGCTCACAAGTGTGTTGAGCGGCACTGTATCAGATGCCTTTTGGAGTCCAAGTTAGTTAGTTTTCCTTTAAGAAATCCATGCTGGCTTTCTTTAATTAACCTGCACTTGTCCATGTGACTATTCATTTTGCTCCGAATTGTTGTTTCTAGAAGTGTCCCCACCATTGTAGTTGAACTGACTGGCCCATAATTGCTAGGCTTAACCTTGCACCCTTTTTTGAATAAGGATGTAATAATTGCGCTTCTCAGCTTGCTGGCACCACCCCCGAGTCTAAGGAAGACTGAAAAATTATGGCCAGAGCATGTGTAATTTCCACTTTGGCTTCCCTCAGTAACCTTGGATGCATCTCATCCGATCCTGTGTCTTTTCCACTTTCAGTATGGACAGCCTATCCAGCACCACCTCTTTATCAATTTTAAACTCTTCTACTGTTTAACTTGATACCCAGGCAATGGTGAAAGAGGAATTATCAGCCATGCCCCCTGCTTCCATGCGTAAATCCCCTTTTTGGTTCCTAATTGGCCCTACTCCTCCTTTTACCACCTTTTTTTTTCTACTATTTATGTGCCAAAAGAAGACTTTGGGATTCCCTTTTATGTCGGCTGCCAGTCTTTTCTCATTGCTTCTCTTATTTACTTTTTCACCACCCGTTTGAATCTTCTATAATCAGACTGGTTCTTAATGGTGTTTTCTACCTGACATCTATCATAAACACACTTTTTTTCTTATTTATCTTAATTTCTATGTCTATGTCATCCAGGGAGCTTTGGCTTTGCTTACCCAACCTTTCTTTTTCAAGGGAATACCTCTTCTTAGAAGGCAGCCCATTGTTCCCCTACCATTTTCCCTGCCAACCTTTGACACCAGTTTATTCGGCCCAGATCTATTCTGGCCCCATTGAAGTTGGCTTTCCCCCGATTAATTATTCTTACTCCGGATTGTTCTTTGTCCTTTCCCAAAGTCAGCCTAAACCTTATGATACAATGATCACTGTCTTCTAAATGTTCTCCTACTGACACTTGATCCACATGGCATACCTCATTCCCAAGAACCAGGCCCAGCAGTGCCTCCTTTGTTGTTGGGCTGGAAACATATTGCTGTAGAAAATTGTCCTGAACACACTCGAGGAACCCCTCCCTCTCATTACCTTTTACATTACCACTATCCCAGTCTATATTTCGATCATTAAAGTTCCCCATCATAATTGCCCTATAAATTTTGCACCTCTCTGTAATTTCCTTGCAGTCCAGGCAGCGCAAGAGCTCAGAGGTGGATGCTGCCAGGACTGCAAGCAGGCCAGGATGAAGGCACCGATGGATCCCAGACTCTGGTAAGTTGAGGGTATTGGGCAGAGAGGGATCGAACAGCTTGGGGGAGGGGGGGGAGGGGTGGAGATTTGGGTTTTGTAGTGCAGGTGGGGAGGAAGGAAGCGGGGGTACTAGCTTTGTAAGTGTGACACGGGGCAAACCCCCCTTTCCTTCCTGCCTTTTTTAAAAACCTTTTTGGAAGAATGGTCCATGCCATAGTGTGGGCAGCATAATATTGGGCTCAATTGGCATGTAAACAAGCTCAACTGATCCTGAATTATTTACTTACATATGGCGGGAGAGTGAGAATTTGGAGGACTAACGACCCCTTGTAATTTACATGCCCTGCCACCCCACCACCGCTGAAAACATGGCTAGTGAGTTGGAGGGGTTGGGGGGGAGAGTGGATTGGAGGTCGTGAAATCCAGCAATCTGCACCTGTGACTCCCCAGTCATAGTTACCATGTTCATGGACAGTAAACCCTGATTTAGACTTGATTTCTATCTCTCTTACTTTGATCACACCTATTAAATCACTAATCCTTATCCTGGCGCTATATCTCTCCCAGTACACTATGCACCTTGGTAATCCTTTCTGATATTATCTCTTGGTTCCCACGCCCCTACCAAGTTAGTTTGAATCCTCCCAAATAGCACGAGCAAGGAACTCTGTCCTGGCTATATTTACATCTAGCCTATATAGGCCTCATCTCCCCCAGAGCCAGTTCCAATATTCCAAGAATCTAAAGCCCTCCCTCCTGCACCATCTTTCCAGCCACGCATTCATCTCATTTAGCCTTCTGTTTCTGTATTCACTTGCATATACTATTGGGTGTAACCCGGAGATTACTACTTTTGAGGTCCAGCTTGCTAATTTCCTGCCTAGCTCCCTAAATTCTGACCATAGTACCATATTCCCCTTTCTATGTCAATTGTACTGATGTGGACCACAATTGCAGGCTGTTTACCCCCACACACCCCAACCCCTGGGTGCTCTGCAGCTGCTCAGTGACATCCTTAATCTTGGCACCTAGGGGTCAACACACCATCCTGGATTGACGTCTGTAGCTGCAGACACATCTATCCATTCCCCTAACTATCAAATCACCTATCACTATTGCTCTTTCAATCTTCCTTGTACCCCGCACCAATTCCTCATATGGCTGAACCAGCTGTGGTGCCATGGTTTTGGTTCTGGCTGCACTCTCCAGATGAACCATCATTCTCATCAGTATTTAGAACTCAATACTGGTTGGAGAGTGGGATGCATTCAGGGGATTCCTGCACTACCTGCCTGTCCCTTTTTAACTGCCTGGTGGTCGCCTATTACCTCTCTTCCTGTATACTTTTAAGCTGTGAGTTGACTATAGCTATAAATGTGCTATCCACAGCCTCAGGATGCACAGCAGTAACACCAGCTGCTGTTCAATTTTCAAAGCCTGGAGCTCAAACTGCTGTAACTGATACTTGCTGCACAAATGGTTATCTAAAACACGGGAAGTGTCCTGGATTTCCCACATAGCACAGCATGTGCAGTCTCAGGGTTGGAACAGTCCTATGATCCCTTTATTTATTAGCTAACCTTGCTACTGCTGAAAAAACCTTACCAACACTAATAAACCTTTTTGTTATTAATAAACCTTACTAATACTGATAAATCCTACCAATACTTTACACACCTTACTACTAGTAAGAAACTTTAAAAAAAAATACTCGCCAACAACTCACTTATTTATTATTACTACTTAATATTTTTATTGTTTTTAATTTGCCAGCTGTTCAGAATCTGCCCCTAAGCTGCAGTGCTCACCAGCCAGTCAACTTACGACGTTCCTGTGATGTCACACCTTGATTTTTGTTTCTGAACATGGGCTCTGACTGTTCATAGGTTAGCACTGGTGGCAACCCCTCTCGCCAAACTCTCACTTTTCTGGCCCCCCTGACCCCTTTTTCTGGGCCCCCTCTCACCCCCTTTTTCTGGGCCCCCTCTCACCCCCTTTTTCTGGTCCCTCGTTTGTCTCAGCGTAACATTCCTGTGATATACCTTTGATGCTTTACTATGCTAAAGGCGTTCTTTAAATGCAAGTCGTTTGTGTATGATGTGACTAGTTCTCCAATTCCCTCCTGAAGATGACAACTCTTGCTGGTAGTTTCAAGAGTGATAACAGTTCTCCTGTACCTCATCCACATGCCTCCTCTATATATAGGAGCTTAAACTGAGTGCCTGCAGATTGTGTAGTGTACCTGTTGAAATGAGCACTACCCTGGCAGGAACCACTGGGCAGTGATTGTGAATGGAAACTATGGCTAGTTTTGCTCTCCTCACCTGAAGTCAAGTGTAACTGCGGCTGGAATCAACTAAATCTGCACAAGGTAAAGGATCAAAACTGGGAACTTCCTTTTCCGTACAACTAAGAAGCACACATAGTGACTATCCTTCAAAAGCACTTAATTGAAAGTGCTTTGGAATGCCCTGAGGTCATGAATAGCACAATATAAATGCATGTCTTTCCTTTCTTGCTTTTATTACCAGATTGAGTTATCCTTGAACTGGTGAACAGATGATAATGCACACACTGCCAAGAATAAGGATCACACCATTAAACCAGCATAAGACATGGCACTAGATACATGCCAGCCTGGAAATCATTTAAAATTCATGAGATTCCATGGATAACTCCCCTGATGCATCAGTAAATGTTGATTTTTAAAACCATTTTTATTCATTCAAGGGATGTGGGCGTCGCTGGCTTAGCCAGCATTTATTGCCCATCCCTGATTGCCCTCGAAGGTGGTGGTGAGCTGCCTTCTTGAACCACTGCAGTCCATGTGGTGTAGGTACACCTACAGTGCTGTTAGGGAGAAAGTTTCCAGGATTTTGACCCAGTGACAGTGAAAGAATGGTGCTATATTTCCAAGTCAGGAGGGGAACTTCCAGGCAGTGGTGTTCCCATGTGTCTGCTACCTTTTTCCTCCTAGAAGGCAGTGGTCATGGGTTTGGAAGGTGCTGTCTAAGGAGGCTTGTTGAGTTCCTGCAGTGCATCTTGTAGATAGTATACAGTACTGCCATTGTGCGTCAGTGGTGGAGGGAGTAGATGTTTATGAATGGGGTGCCAATCAAATGGGCTCGTTTGTCCTGGATAGTGTCAAGCTGCTTGAATATTGTTGGAGCTGCACTCATCTAAGCAGGTGGAGAGTATTCCATCACACTCCTGACTTGTGCCTTGTAGATGGTGGGTAGGCTTTGGGGAGGGGTCAGTAGGTGAATTACTTGCAGGATTCCTAACCTCTGACCTGGTCTTGTAGCCACAGTATTTATATGGCTAGTCCAGTTCAGTTTCTGGTCAATGGTAACCCCCAGGATGTTGATAGCGGGGGATCAGTGATGGTAATGCCATTCGATGTCATAGGGCGATGGTTAGATTCTCTCTGATTGGACATGGTCATTGCCTGGCACTTGTGTGGCACGAATGTTACTTGTCACTTATCAGCCCAAACCTGGTTTTGTTCAGGTCTTGCTGCATTTGGACATGGACTGCTTCATTACCTGAGGAGTTGTGGCTATTGTGGAATGGAGCCATTGCAGATATGTTCCAGATTTGAGTCTGAGTTAGTTGATTTCTGAGTTGCTCTGAGGACCTTATGTTGGAGAAAGAAAAATAAGGCTGGCTCAAAAGAGCATGCTTGTGTGAGTGTGGGTGGGATTGGGCTTGGCTGTGATGCCTCACTCGTAGGGAATGAGCATTAGCCAAGGTGCCAGAGGTCACGCTGTCTGTTGAATCTGCACTCTTTGAGGTGGTGACATGTGGATGAAAGGAAGTGATTGTAAAAGACCTCGAGCAGTAAATAATTCAACACTGCACATATCCAAGGATTTATTTTCAGTGTACGGTCAAAATGTTAAAACTCTTCCACTACAAAGAAGATTAGAATCTGAATTCTTTGGATCTTGCTGTGTATTGCATTTAAATTAATAGGCCTTTAAAAACGGCCACCAAAAGCTGCATTTGAGTATGATTCCTGAAGTGTCTGATATTGTCAATCAAGGCACTTACTACCTCAATTTTGCTTTTCTTCTATTGCAGGGAATCTTTTTTTAGGCTGCCCCTATTATTAATTGCGGATCTCTCCCCTACTGGATGTCTGGAATAGTACGTGAACACTGGTCAGAGTGACTTTTGAATCCCTGTCACTTTTTTAAAATGCCCCTACTTTTAATAAATTTTGGGTTCCAGTCTCCAGTGATCAAACCTCATTATCTCCCATTCAGCTTTGTTTCCCAATGAGCAGTTCTGCACGTTTCAACCAATTACAGTACACTGCTTTTGAGTGAAGTATTTTTTGAGTTGGACAAATTATGACAACAAGACCAACTCCTCATTGAGCTTGCTTCAGTTAATTGCAGGTATTTGGTGAGAGACTGCTGATTTACTGAGTGTCTGAGTAGCACAGGCACAGCCACTTTCCGACTTGCCTCATCTTTTGACATTTCTTATTGTCTCTCTGCTGTTGAAGTTCCTGATAATCAATCCTGAGGTGGAATGAAATACAGTATTGGACCATCCGAGCTCTGATCACTTATGGGAGGGAGAAATGTAATTCAACCAGCCTTTCATGAGTGTAGCATTTAGTTTTCAATGCCTTCTACAATGTACTGTCCTCTGTTGTTTGCGCAGTATTTCTAATCAAACTTTTTGCTAATTGTTTTTTTTATTTACTTGACTGATTTATATAATAGTGACGGGTTACTGAACTTTCCAATCCCAAGATATCCGGGTAAGAAAAATACTTTCGAACTGCAAGAAAAGCAATGAAATTCACCTACGTTCACATTTCTGCTGTTTCCTGTTTTGATATTTGAAGTGGCAGTACCCTTCCTCCCGGTTAAAATGGAACTGTCAGATCTGTTTAGAACAGATCTCATATATATTCGGAAAACTGGGGGGGTAAGTTTGATCTCCCCCAGTCTCCGCCCCAACAAACCTGTAGCTCAACAAAGAAAGATTTGTGCACCATTTGTGAGTTGGTGGACGTCCTTTACTGTGAGTGTGTAACTCATTTAATGAAACATACCATCCATCTTAACGTACAGATCCGGAGAAGCAGACTTTCACTTAGTGTAGGAATGTTCTGCTTATAAGAATTATCATGTGAAATATGAATATGACTAGGGCCTGATGTCTGTGAGTTTTGTGATAGGGCTGGGATATTTATGTCTTTACCAAAATCCCAAGCTGCAATTTCTTTCTTTTGGTTCGTTTCCACCAGGCTGACCTTTACAAACTATAAATATCACTGTGCAAGCCAGCAGCCAAAGAGAAAATAACGTCTGTCGTCAGCAGCAAGGGGGTCAAATATTTATTTTGCAGTCACAACCTAAGTTTTGAACATACTTTCCTCTGATTTTTCCAGTTTTAATGAGGACCTGATCTGCTTTTGCTGGTTCCAAACTGATCATGCGACGTTGCAGACATCCCTTCCAATTCGAATCTCACAGCATTTTATTTGGTGTCTTTTACCAAGGTGAAAGTTGTACACAGTAGAATGAGGTTATTTGATGACTCTTGCAGGTGCCTTGATTCTGGCAATGGGTGAAGAGGTGTGCTCCCCTTCAGGTTAATGGCCAGAGTCCCATCCCAAGCATGTTCGCCTCGAGCACAGGAATTGCAGACTATTATACTTCGATCTTCCGCTTACTTCTTGTAACTCTGGAGTTATCTCATAGTACCATTTGCATCATTGGTTCCTATAGGTTTGAACAGAGAGGTAACCATTACCTGTTGGGGTGTGTATTACAAAGAGAAACTCAAAATGTTGACCCAATGCAATCTTGCAAACTGCACATTTGGCAGCCATCAGGATCCACTTTGTGAAACATATAATCTTGTCAGGTTTCAGGCTGCACCTTTTTGTTTCTGGCACCTAGAGGATGAGAACAACCTAGCATCAAGGGTTCAATTTAGAATAACGCAGTATCTACTCTTCCATTGACCCTGTCTCCAGGGGAGTACTTTCTCGTGACAGTGTAATATTTCCACTTTACGAACCAGCCATCTTTACAGAGTAAGGCCTCCACCTTTTTAGTGTCAAGCTCTGCATTTTTTTGCTCTGTAGTCCATTAGGAAGTGCATTGAAATTGTTTCAAAGAAAAAATTGCGTTTATATAGCACCCTTCACCTCTGGACATCCGAGTGCTTTACAACAAATATAATACCAAGTGTAGTCACTGTTCTAATACAGGAAACATGGCAGTCAAGTTGCGCACAATTAAATTCCATGTACGACAATAAAATAAATAATTAAATTATCTGTCTTAGGTGTTGATTGAAGATGCATGTTGGCCAGGTCACTGAAGAGAACTCACCTGCTCTTTTAATATTGCCATGGAATCTTCTAAATTTACCTGAGAGGATAAATGAGGCTTTGGTTTAATATATCACCTGAAAAACAGCACTTCTGCCAGTGTAGCTCTGTCTTAGTTCTGCAATGAAGTGTCAGTCTGGATTGCATGTTCCAACTTCTGGAGTGGGGTTTGAACCCACAGCCTTCCACCAGAGGCAAGAGTGTTGTTGCCATAGCTGACACTCTGGCTGCACTTATTTTTGCTAAGTAAGGAGCCTGAGAAACTAGCTTTTTTGATATAATATTTGTTTGACCTGCTTTAGAAGCATAAGATGCCTTTAAGTGGATGTGCTGGTAAAACTTCCACTGGGTCACCTGAAAACGGCATGCTAAGGTGTGTAGATAGCTTGCAGATAAAGGTTCCATTATGTCGCTTTTCTTTCTGACTCGAGTAAAATCTTGCCAAGCAGAGGCACAGTTTGCTGTCATTAGGTCTGAATCCTTGAAATGAGTGGGGAAGTATCTGTATGGTGAGTTAGCCTGCTGCTGAATGGAACTTGGTGTTAATGGGATGACTGATGCATGGAGTGGGGACTACTTTGTGTGTTTCTTTGTTTTTGTCTCTCTTTTTCCTCAAATTCTTCATGCGTGGCCCTAGATATTAAATGTTGGTAGGCAATCTGACTATGGAAGCAATACTGCCAAGCCTAACTTGGAAGTTTTTCAACACAACACTAGGTAATGATGGTAATGACTGGCTAATTCCCTTGTCAATCTTTTTAAATGGAGTACGTAAATAATTATGCTGTAACAACACACTGGCTGCAAGTCCCACCTCACCTCCAGCTCATTGACTGACTGGCATGACTATTGACACCACTCCATGATTAAGTGCAAGAAGCCTGGCTAGGTTCTGTTCCTTCCCATGACTCAGTACTATCATCTTGGCTGGGCTCAGGTACCTCGGGACAAAGCTGGGATTTTCCTGGCCTGTATAATAGACTGAGAGTTTAACATCTTGAAGGGGTGGACTTCCTTATGTATTTCTAATGCTACTAGTTAAACTGAAGAGATGCGTGGAACAATAGAGAATTCACTCCCACAAACTCTGTTCCATTGTTTTTAGGAGTTGAATAATATGTAATAGTGGATGCGGATATTATTTCACATACCTCATTTAACTGTGAAAAGTACTCAACATTACAATTACAGATTTGACCCCCCCCCCACACACACATATACACGTTGAGGTGTAGCTGGAGAGAGCATTTTGAGCTGGCATTGTGGGGAGAAGTGCCACTGATTGCAGGCCTGCATCTTCTGATGTGAGCAAGTTCAGGTGAATTGAACAAGAAGGGCTCACAGGTATACAGTGCCTCATCACATCCTCAGACATCCCACAGCATCACACCTCACTAGTGAATGCTAATTTACACATAGTAAGTTCCTCCATATACAGCAAATGAGGTGACTGACTAATTCACCAGTTTTTGATAGTGGTGATTGAGGGGAGGAATGTTGGTCTAGGAAAACTTTCAGATCTGCAAAATATAGCCATACGCCCAACTGAATAGGGCCTCAATTTAACACCTCATCCAGACAGCACCTTGGAGAGTACAACACTCTTGCAGGACCACACTGAAACACTCATCCTTAAAGTCCTGATGGCCTCAGAGGTGTGAGAATTCTGCTAAGCTGACTCTGTATTTAAGCATTAAGGATATTACACAAGAAGCACAATGACAATACATAAATTTATCATTACTTTTCTTTTTTCCTGTTAAGTACCCAAACCAATATGTTGAAAAACTAATGATAACAAATGTTGTGTCTCTGTGTACTCCAAAGTTTTTGCGTAATCACACCTCCAACCTCCAATATCACTAAAACAGGTTGTCTTGTCAGTATCTCATTTCTGTTTGTTGGGTCGTTGCTGTGTGTAACTTGGTGGTTGCTTTTCCATACATTAAAACAGTGACTATGCTTCAAAAGCACTTCATTTGCCATAAAGTGCTTTCAGACATCCTGAGGGCATGAAAGGCTTTTTATAAGTACAAGTTTTTCTGTGAGCTGTATCCCTAAAATATAGGGAGTGAAATGATCACGAGTACAATGTATATCCTGCATTTTACTGTAAGCATGTCTTAGATATGTCTGTTGCTCACACTCTTCTAACAAGGTAGAGTAAATGCACCCAGACTAGTTTTTTCCCCTTAAGTACAATTTTTTGACTTAATTTGATGTACGTGTTGAGAAATATTTTACACAGTTTCCTAGTCGATGCCTCCTGCAGCACAGACACTCTCTGTGAGGGTGAAAGGTAGCATTTTGCTTGGGGGCTTGTTTTTATGACTTCCTGCCTGTTACTTGTTGCTCACGGATACCATAGATATCTCCGACAGAGAAGCATTGGATTGTTTCCCAGATCGTTCTGTCCAGCTGTTTATAAGAGGCTGTTTGTCATGCCACAAGTCACTGTTGGTGTCCTGGAGAAGTTGCTGATTTTCATTTGTTTGTAGAATTTGTAAGGAATATTGCAAAAAGATAAATTATTTTGAAGTTGCGCTGTTTATCACTGATAGGGACCAGAAGCCCATTCCCATTTTGTTTTTCCCCAAGTAATAATTAACTGCCAGGTGAAGTACAGTACAGCTTAAATGTAAAATAAAAGACCACAAAACAGTCCCAAGTCAGGGAGTTAGCATTGTTTGGATACAGAATAAAGCTACTGTTACAAGTTCAACCCTACATTGCATCCTATAAACTTGTGCACCAGGACTCACCTCTGAGTCAGGTCGTTGTGATATCTTTGCAGTACAGAAACACTGGTGCATACATATGGAATTTGAGTACCCAAATGAACTGGTTTATTCAGTTTGACCTATATACATACATACACAAATGGCCATAGAGGGTGCTATTACACTCCTCCCTCCTTAATGGATAAGTTATACAAAGTTCAAAATTGACACGACTTATATAAATTTCTTGCTTTTCAATTATTTACAAATCAATCTTGACCATTGGTTTCCTATTCCTAAGGAGATACCTTCTTTCTTGACCCAAACTTTCAGAACTTGGGGAAAGACCTTGACCCTCTGGGCTTGAATCTGAGGTGAAGTTTTCTCCAACAAGGACTGATTTTTACCCTTGATTTTCAACTGAAATTTCTACTTCATCAAACATGTCTGTCTGACTCTGACTTGGATCTGAACTGGTTTCAGTCACGACTTCTGGTAACATAACTATTGGTATTCTACTCGTAACCCAGCCGACTAATTCATCACACTCATTTGATTCTTCCCAACTTCCTCCCCCTTCATGAACCTCTGAAGGTAAAACATGATCTATGTGTACAAATCTAAACTTTCCACTACCAAAATTCTTGACCAAATATGTACAAGGACCACATATTTTCGCAACTCTTCCCGATTGCCTCTTCAACCATATATGATGATGATGATGATGATCTTTCATCTTAACCTTCTGGCTCAACTTTAGGCTTCCTTCTCTCACTCTGACCGTATAATGACTCTCTTTCTGCCTGCATTGTTGCTCTGCCACTGACTCTGCTGAATATAGCAGCAATAAAAACCTCATTCTACACTGTCTGCTAAGAAACAATTCAGTTGATGTTCTGTCAGTAGTATTGTGAGCTGTGTTATGATAAATAAACAAATTCTGCCAGTTTGTGATTCAACTGACAACTGATGTTTCTTCTAGCACTTCCTTAACAAGAGCACACTTAACAATTTGTACTGTGTGCTCTGCTGTTCCGATTGAAGCATGATGATATGGTGGAACTCTATTGTTTTACCCTATTCATTCTCATATATTTTACAAATTCTCCTGAGCAGAATTGAGGTCTGTTGTCGGACATAATTTCCTCTGGGAGCCCATAAGCGGCAAACAAACTACGCAAAATATTGAGTGCTTTATTCATTCTTTGGTTCATTGCAAACTCCTCAACCAACTTTGAATGGCTACCTATCACAGCAAAGAGCTGTTGCTCTTCAGTTTCTGCAAGTTCTATGCCTCTGCCGCACCAGCTGGCCATTCCCATGGCTACAACGGTACCAATGTTGGCTTCTTTTTTACTGCTTGACATAGTCTATGTCAACACTAGAGTTTAGTGCAGCACTAGAGTTTATTTCCAACACTAGCTATTCAGTTTTGCCTACCTCATGGTTTTGTATTGTAGACTGTCCCTAACCACCAGCTAACTTTGACATGCATCCAATGGTTTGTATGATCATTGCTGTTGATGTGTTACTACGTGCTATTGCTTTTGTTTTCTTGGAGTTCACTTAGGAGACCACTGTGGCTTTTTTCATCTCCCCATTTAGTGCCATCATAGATAGTAAAGCAGATGGGCTTCTCTAAATCTAGGCAAAAACACCCACAACACCTAAGGAGCTAGTGGAATAGAAGATTTCAGTTTTTGCTTAAGTGGTCATATTTTAAGGTGATGAACTGAGAATGATATACTTGTATTAGTGCCTAACTTACCACACCCTCAGGATGACAACATGATTCATATCCAATGCCCTGTTAGATATCTTTCAGTGTGGAATGGAAGGCATCAGTATCCTGAATGCAGGATCTATTGACCTATTTTTGGAAACTTTACATCTTACATCCTTTATCAAGTCATACTTTAATTTTTTTTGATGTATGACAACCTAATAAAATTATGCATTCCTCTGCTTTAAGTTTTCTTGGATCTATTCAGTTTTTTGTCTTTAGTTATTGAAGTCTGAGCTACATGTCTTGCTTCTTTGTATCTCCACCTGAATTCTTTGTCCTTTTTTTTCATTTCCTTGTCTATTTTTTTTAGATGCCTTTGTTTTTTTCTCTCTGATCCAGTGCACCTTCTCTGCTTGTATGTCTGGTTGTGGACTCTTTCCTCAATGGCTTTGAGAATAACTTCTTTCACTTTAATTCATAGTTCGCTTGGTTCCAGCTCGGAGATTCTGAGAGGTATGTCACATCGGCTGCTAATTTCCATTCTGTGTCATGGAGCACAAAGTGTTTAAGAGAGATAAGGAGAACTAGACTGGCTCTGATGTGAAACGTGGCTGGAACAAGATTTGGAAGGACTAGAGCATATCTTGCACAATGAACAGGAGATTGCAGATTATAGGTGGTAGCTCTCTACGGATGTGAAGCGTAGATACTAAAAAAAGAGATGGACGTGTTGCAGGCCTTTTTAGCTAGGGGGCTGGAGAAAGATCCTTGGGCTTGGATTTTATTTTCACACTTGGTGTAGCCTGGTTACCGTCAACATTCAAATAACAAAACATTGACAAAACCAGCTCCAAAGTGCCATGGATCTCAAAAACAGAGTACAGAATGGGCGAGGGGAACAAAGGCAGCTGGGCTGTCTGCTTCTGTTATTGCTATCTGTGATGTGTTTCATGGTTGAATACCCTACTGATGCTCATTGTCTAGGCCCCCCTGTGTTGAATGGTGACTCAGTTGATGCTCTGAAGGCAGCAATCACCTATGCACCCAATATCCTTAAAGAAAATTTGCCAAGGGTAGGGGAGGAATTTGTAGTAATACTTCCTGTGTAACATTTGCACCAGATTAATTGAACAGTGGGTAATAAAGCCACTTGTTATAGATTAATGTTTTGTAATGACACTACAGGAGATGATTTGGCTGTTGCTAGACCTAAATAAGAGGCAATCGCTTTTACTTTAGTGAGTAGATCCAAGTTTACAGTGCAAGTTTGTCCCATTGAATCCCTTTGCTAGAAGAATTCACAACTACCCTACTATTCTACTCTTTCCTCAAGGTCCATATCTTCCCCAGTTTCAAAGGTTTATTCACTTGTTTCTTTTAAAAGATGCACATTTCTGCATCTACTCCATAACCCAACAACTCTGTGCAAAGAAACTTCTCCTGACCTCCCTATGGCAATTTTAAGTTGACGACCCTCTATTCACTGACCTCTGAACTAGAGGAAATAGTGTTCCCCTATTAATTCGACAAAAGCCATTCATAATTTGAAAAATGCGTATTAAATCTGCTCTTAGCCTTCTGTGGAAAGGGTCAGGGTCTGGGTCTGGTAAGTTGGTCAGCCTAACAACTATAGTCGTTCTGCTGATTGATCTATCTTATATACTCTCTACAGCTTTAATGTTCTTTGTATAAGAGGGTGCCAAAAGTGCCTAGTCATTGCTTTGTTCAACTTATTATTCATACTTTTATTTTGCACTCACTGTCCTAATTATAAAACTAAAAACATTATTGATCTTTATATGGTTTTATCTAATTGCATTTACAAGTCACCTTTCATGACCTCAGGATGTCCCAAAGATCTTTATAGCTAATGAATTGCTTTTTGAAGCGTAATCACAATTGTAATGTTGGGAAATACAGCAGCCAATTTGTGCACAGCCAGGCCTGAAGGATGGCATTGAAAAAAGTAACTCCTTCAGTTAGAGATAAATATTGGTTTGGACATTGGGAAGAACACCCCGGTTCTTCTTCAAAATATTTTTAAACTTCTTTTACTTATTTTTAATAATCTTTTACTTACAGCTGAGAGGTTTAATACCTCATCCAAAACACAGCGCTTCCCGACAGTGCAGCACTCCCTCAGCTGAGGTCATGTGCCCAATTCCTAAAGTTGGGTTTGAACTGATGATCTTCTGACACAGGGACAAGAATGCTACCAATGAGCCAGAATTTAATTTCATTATGTTTGCATTAATCAATTTATCGACAGTACCACACTTCACCTTTTAGGAGGATTTATCAAAAAATATTTTTAAAAATAATGACTTGCCATCAACTGTGGTCCCCACAACGAGTGAGGTGGCAGGCAGCTGCCGGTCACCTTGGGCCTCTGAGCTTTCAAAGTGGCTTGAAGCTGAGCTAACCTGAGTTTGAGAAGGAGTTAAACTGAGCTCTTCAACATTTTTTTAAATTATCTCTTGCAATTATGACTTTTCTTTCAATTGGGTTATAACAAGGCTGTTGCCATGGTTACAGATTCTCTCAGGCTGTCCCACCCAATAAAAGCAGAATGAAGAGCAAATCGGAATCCAGGGGATTTATGGGGATTTAGCAGATAGAATTTTTCTTAAAATTAAAATGTTAAATGTAAAGAGATCAGAAGCTGCACTGTATGTTGTGCAATGAAACCTGGCTACAAAGGCAGACAGACTCAATGTGGACCAGAGCGATATCTGGAGTAGCCACTTTCTCTCTGTTTTTCTCTCTCTGAAGTTTGTTTGATTAAGCTGTTGTCTGTTTTGACAGCATGGAGTGAGGAGATAACTAGGGTGTGTTTTGATCGCCTGTGTATCCCTGATGACTGCTGCACTTCTGAAGCTCAGAGGAGTGGATTATCCGTGCAGTCTATTACTGCTGTTCCTAATGACCTTTCCCCTGTATGCTGCTGTATAGGTACAAAGCAAATTACCCTATCGTCGAGTAACTACTGCAATGATGTGAGTGCACTCTCTTGCAACAGGCCAATGCAATTCCCAGTACCACAGGCTCGATTCAGTCTCTGGTCACTGATATATGATCTCAGTAGAGATGGTGGTGACTTTTTTATTCATTCATGGGATTTGGGCATCGCTGACTAGGCCAGCATTTATTGCCCATCCCTAATTGCCCTTGAGAAGGTGGTGATGAGCTGCCTTCTTGAACCACTGCAGTCCATGTGGTGTAAGTACACCCACAATCTCTGTTAGAGAGGGAGATCCAGGATTTTATATACGAACAAGGAGCAAGAGCAGGCAATTCGGCTCCGCAAGCCTGCTCCGCAATTTAATAAGATCATGACTGATAGTAACCTCAAATTTGTATACCGGCTACCCCCGATAACCTATCACTCCCATTCTTACCAATATATCTACCCAGCGACAGTGAAGGAATGGTGATATATTTCCAAGTCAGGATGGTGAGTGACTTGGAGGGGTTCCCATGTGTCTGCTGCTCTTGTCCTTCTGGATGGCAAAGGTCATGGGTGCTGACTAAGAGCCTTGGTGAGTTCATTTTATCTTCTTTGATCTTCCATGGGATGTGGGCATCACTTGCAAGGCCAGCATTTGTTGCCGATCCCCTAATTGCTCTTTTCGGAGTGGCTTGCTTGGCCAGTCCAGAGAACAGATGGGTTTTTATGATAATTGATGATAGTGTCTTGGTCACCATTATTGAGACTTTCTTTATATTCCAGATTTATTAACTGATACCAGGGTGGGGTTTGAACCCATGTTCCCAGAGCATTAACCTGGATTACTAGCCCAGCAACATTGCCACTGTGCCACCATCTCCCCTTAGAGATGCAAGATGCAGTGCATCTTTTAGATGGTACACATTGCTGCAACTGTGCATCGGTGGTGAGGATGGGGTGCCAGTCAAGTGGGTTGCTTTGTCCTGGATGGTGTCAAGCTTCTTGTGTTGTTGGAGCTGCACTCATCCAGGCAAGTGGAGAGTATTCCATCACACTCCTGACTTGTGTCTTGTAGATGGTGATCAGGTTTTGGGGAGTCAGGAGGTGAGTTAGTCACTGCACAGTTCCCAGCCTCTGACCTGCTCTTGTAGGCACAGTATTTATATGGCTGATCCAGTTCAGTTTCTGGTCAATGGTAACCCTCAGGATTTGTTAGTGGGGGATTCAGTGATGGTAATGCCATTAAATGTCAAGGGGCAATGGTTAGATATTCTCTTGTTGGAGATGGTCATTGCTTGGCACTTGTGTGGCACAAATGTTGCTTGGCACTTGTGTGGTGCAAATGTTACTTGCCACTTGTCAGGCAAGCTTGGATATTGTCCAGGTCTTGATGGATTTGGACAAGACTGCTTCAGCACCTGAGGAGTTGTGAATGGTGTTGAACATTGTGCAATCATCAGCGAACATCCCCAGTTCTGACCTTTATGATGGGAGGAAGGTCATTGATGAAGCAGCTGAAGGTGGTTGGGCTGAGGACACTATTCTGAGGAACTCCTGCAGTGATGTCCTGGAGCTAAGTTGGCTGACCTCCAACAACCACAACCATCTTCCTTTGTGCTAGGTATGACTCTGACCAGAAGAAAAAATCCCCCCTGATTTCCATTGACTCCAGTTTTGATAAGGCTCCTTAATGTCACATTGATTGTCTGAGTCCCTGGTGGGATGCATTCAGATAGGTTTTATTACGTGGTCTCCCAATGCCAACTGCCATGTGCCTAGGCTTCTGCCATTGAATTCTCCATCTGTCCATCCTCTCGTTCCCATGTCAACTGGAAAGCAAGCAGACTTTTATTATCCAGTTGGATGATTCTTGACTATCAGTCAAACAGCCTTTCTTTCAAATTCAATATTTTATAATTTAGAAAGAAACATGTTCAAAGAAAAGAACGTTCTTCTCTTCTGATTTTTCTCCCAGTGTCCTGGATCTTGCTCTTTAATCCCCGGAGACTCCAGGACAAACCTGAGTGTTGGTGACCCTGGCCCCTGATCTGGGGAATTGGGGTGGGGTGGTGTTGGTGTCAGGACTAGGGAGAGAAATTGGGAATGGGAGGGAAAAACTGGGGAAAGGAGTCTCTGTGCCAGGGGTGCAGGGTAAAATGTGGACAGGGGATTGAGGGCTCCAGGAGAGATATGTATACTCATGCATAGTGGCTTGAGTGGAGAGAGGAAGATTGGGGAATGGGGACTCAAGGCTGGGGTGGGTGGGGGGAGGTGAGATGGCGACTGGGTGGGAGCTGCGAGCAGTAATTAAAAAAAAAAAGATAAATAGGAAGCATATTATCTAAATGGCGAGAGAATGCAGAGCTCTGAGATTCAGAGGGATCTGGGTGCCCCAGTAAGTGGGTAAAGATCTGGCAAATGGAGTATAATGTGGGCAAATTTGAAATCGTTCATTTTGGCAGGAGGAATAAAAAAAACTTATTATCTATATGGTGAGAGATTGCAGAGCTCAGATTCAGAGGGACCTGGGTGTCCTAGTGCATGAATCATAAAAAGCTAGTATATAGCTAGTAATTAGGAAAGCTAATAGAATGTTACTGCTTACTGTGAGGGGAATTGGATACGAAAGTAGGGAGATGATGTTTCAGTTGTATAGGGCACTGGTGAGACCACATCTGGAGTACTTTTTACAGTATTGGTCTCCTTATTTAAGGAAAGATGTAAATGTATTAGAAGCAATTCAGAGAGGGTTTACTAGACTACTACCAGGATTGGACGGGTTGTCTTATGAAGAAAGGTTGGACAGGCTGACATGATCGGTCTACCGGGACAGTCTTGTTTGTGGATTTTGGGTAGGAGGTAGAAGCGGGCCATCCGAAGTTGGGCGACTATCAGGTTGGAAGCTGTGGAAGGAAGATCTCCAGAGGAGATGAGGTCAGTGACAGTCCTGGAAACAATGGCTTGATGTTCAGTGGTGGGGTCATGGTCCAGGAAGAGGTAGGAGGAAGTGTCTGCGAGTTGACGCTCAGCCTCCGTGAGGTAGAGGTCAGTGCGCCAGACAACAACAGCACCACCCTTGTCAGCGGGTTTGATGACAATGTTGGGGTTGGACCTGAGAGAACGGAGTGCAGTAAGTTCAGAGAGAGACAGGTTAGAATGGGTGAGAGGAGCAGAGAAATTGGGACGACTAATGTCACGCCGACTGTTCTCAATGAAAAGATCAAGAGAAGGTAAGAATCCAGAGGGAGTGGTCCAGGTGGAGGGAGAATTTTGGATAAAAACAAAAAAACTACGGATGCTGGAAATCCAAAACAAAAACAGAATTACCTGGAAAAACTCAGCAGGTCTGGCAGCATCGGAGGAGAAGAAAAGAGTTGACGTTTCGAGTCCTCATGACCCTTCGACAGAGTTAGAGAGACAGAGAGGTGGAGGGGGGGGTGTGGTTGTAGGGACAAACAAGCAGTGATAGAAGCAGATCATCAAAAGATGTCAATGACAATAGTACAATAGAACACATAGGTGTTAATGTTGGTGATATTATCTAAACGAATGTGCTAATTAAGAATGGATGGTAGGGCACTCAAGGTATAGCTCTAGTGGGGTTTTTTTTATTTTTATTTTTTTTTGGTCGTAGGGTAGAGATTGCACCGTAGTAGTAAACTGTTTATTAGTCTGGATTGTTTAATATTGAAACAGGTTCTTGTCCAGGAATTAGAGGCATAGTCATTTCCATAATACTCGATGCCGATTCCTTGGCATTGGAGTTTGGTCCACTTCCGGTATTCCACCTCCCTCCAAGCCGCGTATCTGTTGGTGGGTTTGGGCCTGGACGTTTGGGTGATAGCCGTCCATCCCATTGCGATACCAATCTCATCTGCTTCAATTCCTGCATCAGCACCTCTTGGACCTCCACTATCCTTGAGGGCTTCTTCGATCTCTCTGAGTACTTTGAGGTTCCTCAGGGATTCGATTGTTCTTTTGTTGTCAATTCCGCTGAATTCGAAAGAGGCCTCTATCACCACGTCCGGTGAGCTCTCCAGCGCCTCCAGCTTTCGGATTATGGCGGACGGAATCTGCACTTCGAGCCTCGGCATGCCCAGACCTCCATTCCTGTTGCTGCTGTATAGTAGACCATCCGTCGTGTGTGGCGGAAGGTGTAGTATTTCTTTTGTACCGTTCTTGATAGATTGGTCTAGTTTGACTAGAGTATTCTGTGAGACCTCTGCGAGGATCAGGTGGAAATATATTCGAGGTATCATGTGAGTTTTGAGGATTTCGATCCTCTGGATAGGCCGAAGAGCTGCCTTCTTCAGGTTCTCTATCCACGAATCGATTGTTCTTTTGTCTGTGACATCTTTTGGTTATCTCCTCCTATCACTGCCTGCTTGCTCGCCCCCAACAACGCGCCGCGCCCCCCCCCCCCCCAAAACCAGCTTATATTTCACCCCTTTCCTACTACTTAGTTCTGTTGAAAGGTCATGAGGACTCGAAACATCAACTTTGCTCTTCTCCGCCGATGCTGCCAGACCTGCTGAGTTTTTCTAGGTATTTCTGTTTTTGTGTTGAGAATTTTTTTACCTCAGATGGTCGTCTTCTTTGGAACTCTCTTCCTCAAAAAGCAGTGGAAGCAGGGTCTTTGAATACTTTTAAGACAGAGCTAGATACATTTTTGATTAATGAGGGGGCGAAAGGTTATTAGGGGGTAGGTGGGAGGTTACTATCAGATCAGCCATGATCCTATTGAAACATGGAGCAGGCTTGAAGGGCTGAGTGGCCTACTCCTACTAGTTCATATGTTTGTATATATGTTTGTAACAAGGTGGTGAGCAGGAGCGGCAATGAGAGGAACAGTTAATGAAACCTGGGACCTCACTGTCGATAAATAGTGAAAGATTGTTTCCATTGGCAAGCAAATGGAGAACTAGAGAAGAATTTGGAGAATTTTCACCAGAAGAATCCAAGGGACGAAGAAAGTTCTTGAACAGAGGGCTATTAGGTGATGGGATACTTCACATATCATTATGTAGACATTAAAACTTCATTCCAATGGAAATGGGATAAATATTTGAAAAGGAGGACTGTAAAGAGATCTGGGGACATGGGATTATTTAAGAGATTGCCAGCACTGGGGCCAAATGGCCTTCATCAGTGCTGTATTTTCTTGAATTTCCTCTTTTATGGAGTCTGAGGTCGGTGTGGGTTAAGAAGGTTCTTGCTGAGTTGAGGACAGTGTACCTTGTGGGAAGTTCCCTGAGCTCACTTCCCTTTGTGCAATCTGTCAGTTTGGTCCAAGTTGGCCGGTTTTAACGTGTGGAGTCCAAGTATAGATCAGCTCTGATGGAGGCTCCTACTTCAGAATTGTCACTTTTACATGGGACCAGAGTCTGGACCAGTGTCCAAGGAGATAGGCAGAGAGATCGGGATTGTCAAAAGTACCACCAACTGGGGAGCATGACCACACCTCGTGCAGTGTAAGGCGGGCTCTGGTTGCAGTAACAGGACAAATATCAATAGGTTATAGGATTACTTCTAGTTACAGGTAGGGTTATGGGGGTGTTTCATCTATTAATCTCAGTAACATGAAGACTGTCAGTGAGGTAATGTTGTTTAAAAGGGGAATTTGAGGGTTACCAGTATTACTGTTAGTTATCAGTACAATTTTATTAATATATCATTAGTTATTGATGGAATCAAATATCCTTCCACCTATAATTTCCCCTCCCTAAGTTGCTTCCTACACTCTGGCCCCCATCTTTTAGAGATCACATGATCAGATTTCATGTGATCAGGCATCATTCATGTGAATGTCACGTGATTAAACCTCCAGGTATGCCTCCAGCCAGAGTTGGCCTCCCTAACTAGGAGTCTAGTGAGTGCAAGCCTTTCAATCATACTTGAGCACTCTGGACTCTGAATCCAGCGATCCGAGTTCAGATCTCAGTGGAACTTTGTATTAGAGAGAGGTGATGGTGTGGTGGTATTGTTGCTGGACTAGTGATCCAGAGACCCAGGGTAATGCTCTGGGGACCTGGGTTCGAATCCTGCCACAGCAGATGGTGGAATTTTAATGACTCTATGTATGGGCCTCGTGCTGGAAAATGGGATTAGAATAGTTAGGTACTTGTTTGACAGACACAGACTTGATGGGCCGAAGACCTCTATGACTCTATGGCTTTTGAGAGGAGAAATCATCCCATGTTGCTTTTAAAAATAAAATTAAAAAGGCAAAGGAGGTTAAGTATCACATAAACAGCAGCAGAGTGTTATTTGATTTCAGTATTAACGGCTTTCTGCTACTGTTTACAGATCAATTAATCCAAATATCGGAACAGAGAATTGTTCAGTAAACCCTCAGGAGCCAGTGTTTGACTTTGTGTCAAGTTTGGAAAACACTTTTCTTATGAAAAGTTAAACTTACAGTTTGTAATTTCCTTGGTGTCCCTCAGCCGCACCCACCCCTTGTGAAGGAGGAGGGCGGGGTGTGGGGAGAACATTCTTTGCCTCACTTGGAAACGTGTGGTTCACAGCTTTGTTTGCTGTAACTCGCAGAAACTACTAGTGCAAGTGGTCATACATGAAAAGATACAATGCTATAAAAATATGTGACTCAATGAAGTCTTCTGGCCAGTTGTTGCAGAGACTTCTGGAACAGCAACAATACAAACTCATCTTTGTACTTTTGAGATGACAGGCCTAGCTCCAGGATGTTTTTGGCATCTTTTTGGCATGGGATGTGGGTTTCATTGGCCATCCCTAATCATCCTTGAACTGAATGGCTTGTCTAGGCATTTGAGTCATTGCTGTGGATCTGGAGTCACATGCTGGCCAGACCAGGTAAAGACCGCAGATTTCCTTCCCTACAAGACATTAGCGAACCAGATTGGTTTTTACAACAATCAGCAAAGGTTTCATGCTCATCATTAGACTTTTAATTCTAGATTTTTATTGAGTTCAAATTCCTTACCTGCTGTGGCGGGATTCAAACATGGGTCCCCAGAGCAATACCTTGGGTCTCTGGGTTACCAGTCCAATGACAATACCATTACACCTCCTGTACAAGTGATCCACCTTTTACAAGTTAAGCAGCCCCTCTGCTGTCCATTCAACACTGTTTTTCCCCTGAGTCTTTTATTGCTGCATTTCTCTCTCTCAAAGATAGACTTGAGTTGTCTATAGTCCCTTCAGTAACTTGCTCAAGAAGCCCTGCTTCATCCACAAGCCTAGCTGCTGAGCTCCAAACCCTGTCCACAAACACTGTCAACACATGCAAGATCCAAACATGACTAAATCATGCTTACCTTCTTTGCTTCTCTCACAAGTGTGATTGAAAGGGTTTTACTCACTGCACCCCATACCTACCCAGGGCCCCTCTGCTTACTGAGCCCCTACTGCCCTGGCCAATATAAATCCTTTAGCCAGTATCACTGAAATCTCATTAGCCCATTGCTGTTGTGTGAGATTGTTGAGTACAGATTGATTGCCACATTTTCTACATTCCAGAAGTGATTACATTTCAAAAAGTAGTTGATTTGGCTTTAAAGTGTCTTGGGATGTCCTGAGGTCATGAAAGGTGCTATGTAAGTTCATGTATTTAATTTTTTTTAAACAGAGGCTGCAAAATAGAGTCATATGTTATGGTACTGATGGTAAGACCTTTGGATGCACAAATATTTTTTAAAATCTTCTTGGGATATAAGTACCACTAGTAAGACCAGTGTTTATTATGCTCACTAGTGGCCCGTGGGAAGGTTGTATGGTGAGCCACCTTGAACCACCACTCCACGTGTTGAAGGTGCTCTCACAGCACTGTTAGGTAGGAAGTTCCAGTATTTTGGCCCATTGACAATGAAGGAACAACGATATATGTTTGAATCAGGATGGTGTGTGACATGGAAGGTTGTTCACGTTAATTGTGTTCCCACGCACCTGTTGCTCTTGTACTTCTAGATGATGGAGGCCACATGCATTTGGGAGGCCTGTTGAAAGCATGAACAGACTTTAACACTTCTATCTGACCAGTTTTTCCCTCCTCCTGAAGACCTTAACTTATTTGGCATATCTTGCTTCAGATGTCCTGCGACAATTCTCCATAGATAAACCTGCACTGAGAGTGGCAGCAGGCCAGTTTATGGCAAACATTACAAACTGGAACATGCTGACCTTCCAACCTATAATCTGTTAATGATGCTCATTACGAAGGTGGCATTAAGGCACTAGAGAATCAGCAGAAGTTCAGCATAGAACAAAACATGAAGCATTGTTGGGGCCTACTCAACTGTTTAGACCTGTTCAGCAGCTCGGGTCCATTTGCTCGACTTGTTTAGTCAGATGTGTAGAAGGAGAAGAATGAGATGAGAAATCAAGTAAGAGCAGTATAAGGAGAAAATCCATCAGAATCTAATATTACTCCAGGCAACTTGTCTTCCAGCAATGCGTAGGGAGACTGTGCTTTGTCAAGGAATTTGTAGATAATTGTTTAGAAGTACTGAACTTGAGTATTTCTGAAAAAGGAGACATGCTATTGAAGCTTTTTGCGCTGATGACTGTTCCTTGGTGTATTTTCCATGGTAATGATTTTACCAATTAGAATCCACTTGTCAACTAATCAGCATCCATGCAGTATAAGTTGTTCCCTTTGAAATTTGGTATTCTTGTGCTTCTGTCCTGATGAATGCAAGACATAAAGCTTTGACAGCAAGTCTGTTTTTTCAGCAATTCTAAAGTTTTATTGTTCTGGAACTAAACCATGGTACAGTCAATGGGAGCTCTATTAAGTCAAACAAAGTTACTCTAGCCTTGTATGAAGGTGACATTTGGGCCGTTGTATATAGGCTTCCTTCATTCAAGTTTGAGTAGCCTACTATTAAGAGTTGACTTAAAGAGTGTTATGTTAGTTAGTTGCTGTTGATGGTTGATGGACATGTTAGACAGGAGCAGTGCAAAAGCCTTGGGACTTGTGGGTTCTGAGAAAAGACAGGCAGAGCTGAACTTAGTCCCATTGGAAGAGGAATATGATTCAGACCTGCTGAGTTTTTCCAGCATTTTTTGTTCTTGTGTCAGATTTCCAGCATCCGCAGCATTTTAATTTTATGATTCAGATCTCTCAGATACTGAGAAAGACAGACAATAAAGATGCCAGCAGGCTATTAACTTAGGCTGAGAGGCTGAGAGTGCAGAATAGGAGGACACAAAAGCAAAATTAAAGACGTGAAATTAGTGTATATGTGGATCAGACTCCCAGAACAAGCAGTTAATTGTGTTGATTAACTCCTTCAGAAAACAGGCAGACAGATAACTATTTAGGGATAGGATTGAAGATTCTACAGGTAAGTATGAACATAAATGATTGGATAATATATTAAATAGAATGTTGGTCATGCTTCTAGAGCTGGATGGACAGGAAAGGAGCATCCCATCATGTCTGTATTGTCATGATGTTGAGATAGATGAATGTTTGGGAATCTAATTTGATTTACTTTTGAGGGATTTAAGCTGAACGTTTTCTCAGAAGGTTAAGTTAGTAGGCAAAATTCAAGTTGTTTCTTTTTCTTTTCCATGTCTTCAAAGCAGTGGAACTTCTTGCCTCTCTCTTGCCTTCCTGTGACCTACAGACTTTGAAAAACCAAGCCATTAACAAAAAACTATTTTCCTTATTTTCTCTGCTGCTGTTTTCTACCTCAGCAAAGTCCAACATTACAGCCCATTGTCTTCAATTCCCAAATGAAGCACAAGGATAGGCTTAGTGAACAGAATATTATTTTCTCATCCCTTCCTTTCTGCACACGCAGAATAAAAACTGTCACTCTTGTCCCACCAATCACTTGCGGGTCAGGTAAAAGGCAGGATAAACCATCCTGTGCTCTTCAACAATGTTTGCATGTAGAGTTTGAGCTTCTTTCAAAGAGTGACAAAAAATGTTTTTTTTTCTCCTGACATTCAGTCGGCCTTTTCTTGTAAATGATATGGTTGAGGCACATGAGAGAAGTTGCCTAGAAATTTCAAACAGCCCAGTATTGAGTGGTGAATCATGGATCATTATGTTCCTGCTAGCTAGTTTCTATAGATAGTTGGTCTTTAAGATGTAGTAGTTCCTCAGAATTGTGATGCCACTGTTCTATTTTAGTGTAACACACAAGTGCTCAAAGATTCAGAGCCACAAACGCTAAGTGTTGGGTTTCTGCACCAGGATCACGTGTTGTAATTATCGTCACCCTTTGCAACATGCAGAACCTTTTTTGAGTTGAGCTCTAAAGGCATTCATTGGCTGAGTGCAACTTTGAAAATGACAGCTGCCTGCCATCGTTAAAGGAAAAAATAGCTGCAGCTACAGGTGGCTGACTGGGTGACTGTCATAGCGAAAATGACATTGGGTTTCACACCAAAGTGGAATCTCCTTTCAGAATTGCTTTGGAACAACAATAACAAAAATTGAAATGAAAAACCAGTTTTTAAATGAGCATTCTCCCCCTGTTCTGTTTGAAATCCAAAGTGGCATTCACAATCCCTCATAGGAATCCGCCCATCAGTGGAGATATAAAGAGCTGCTTCTGGCAGTGGTGCTCCCATCATACCAGTTTCTGCAGCTGATGTGAAGGGTGACATGGTGCTGTAAAAGCATGCACTACTGTCGGTTGCAGTTCAGGGCCTGTGGGATCAGACTGTAAATATATAATATACTTTCTCATGAAGCAGCACTTGGATTGGTTCCATTCCTGTAGTATGAGTATATATCTAATGGTCCATGGCTGGTTGGTTTCCTTCTGGTTGCCTGTTATCATGATTTCCCTGTGTGTGTCTGCTGGGTGGATTCTTCAGAATGCTGAATCTGCTCATACGTTGAACCCAGGCCCCTGTTTCCCTCTTAGGTGCACATGAAAGATCCCATAGCGCTTTTGAGAAGTGCAGGGGAGTTCTCACCGGTATCCTAGTCAATATTTATTTCTCAAAAGACTGCTAAAATGGATCAGCTGGTCATATAATTGTTTGTGGAGCTTGCTGTGCACAAAATGGGTACCACATTTCTTACATTACAAACGTGACTATACTTCAAAAGTACACTAGCTATAAAATCCTGAGATTATGAAATGTATGTAAATGCATGTGTGTCATCTTGTATTGTGCTGTCTTTTAATAATCAAATTCATGAAAATAATTGGCTCTAACAGGCATACTTAACTACATTGATGAATATTGGTGAAAATGTTGGGACAAGTGCATAAAATGAGGGAATTCACACTAAACTGGTGGCACTTTTTATCATTAACATCAGCAAGTGGAACAAATAAACCCTTGTCACTGCAGTTTTTAAGCATCTTTCTTGTATGTAGAAATACCTTCTGTTTGGCACTTTCTGTGTAAGTGACCTTCATTGTTATCTTGCTGCACTCAAACTTAATTTTATGACCAGAAGCTTTTTATTGCAGCCGCACTGTGTTGGTATTTGTTGCAATCTTCGTTTTTGTTTTGTGGTCTCCTTGCTGTCATTCCTACTCCACTAACTGGGAGGGTGGGAGATACCCCTCACCCCCATGAACCACCCCCCCCCACCCTACCTCAGCATCCCCATAGCTGCAACATGTTCTTTTGAAATGCTTTCCACAGCTATTATAATTTGATTACATTGAACAGAGGTTCCAGTGATTGGAAAGTGACTAATATAATTGTTATTATGAAAGACAAAAATGTAAACCACTAGTTTCAATGTTGTTGTTGGAAAACTCTTTGAAGTGATACCACTGAGTTCAAAGGGAACATATTTTTAGGCATGAATTAGGGATAGGAAAGTTAGAGCTTTTTTATAAACTTCCTTACCAATTGTCTCCTTTCCATGCTGTTCTACAGACTTTGACTCCCCGCTGGTTCCATGAGAACTAGTTCTCTACAGGCACTTAAGAAGGAAAAGAGTAAGTAAATTGAGTGTTGGTCTTCTAGACAGTGACAATGGGGAGCTAATAGTAGATTACAAGGAATTGGCAGGTGAATGATCAAATATTTTGCTTCTGTGTTCACTATGGAGGATACAAAAAACATTCCAGTAATAGCTGTAAATCAGGAGGTGTAACAGAGAGGAACTTGGTGAAATTATAATCACTAGGGCAGTGGGACTGGGTGAACTGATGGAGCTGCGGGCTGACAAGTCTCTGGGTCCTGATGGACTTCATCCTAGGGTCTTAAAAGAGGTGGGTAATGAGGTAGTAGATGCACAGGTATCAATTTTCCAAAATTCACTAGATACTGGAAAGGTTCCGTCAGACTGAAAAGTAGCAAATATAACCCCTTTATTCAAGAAGGGTGGGAGGCAGAAAACAGAAAATTATAGGTCAGTTAGCTTGATATGTATCTTGGGAAGGTGTTAGAACCTATCATTAAGGAGGTTGTAACTGGGCACTTAGAAAAACCCAAGGTAACTGGGAAGAGCCAGCATGGTTTCGTGAAAGATAAATCATGTTTAACCAAAAAAGGTAAATCATGTTTAACCAAATTTATTGGAGATTTTTTGAAGGAATAACATACGGTGTAGATAAAGGGGAGCCTGTAGACGCACTGAACTTGGATTTCCAGGTTATTTAAGGGAAGCAACAATGGCCAGGCCTGACCCTATCTGCTCCCCAGTTCAATACATGAGCAATCCCACTAGGGATTGTCAGCTAGCTGGCAATTATGAGAAGGAATCCTGTCCAATTCTCTATCCAGCCCAGGTACACTCAGGCCAATTATAACCTTGCTACAGCAACCTTGGCCTCAATTATCTAACAAGTAGACCCCAGGGATAAAATCGGTGACCTTTCTGACTTGTATAGATGAGTCCATGTTTAATTAACCACCAGCCCTTCTTCCAAGATATTAAACATGGCATAATGATAAAGTACACATACATTTTCAGAAAGTCTTTGACAATTCTCCCAATTGACAATTAATGGCCAAGCTGAGAAGTAGCTAATAGGAGGTAAGCACAAAAAAATGTAGTTATTTGGCTTAAAATGAGATGATATGCCGCCATCAATGAAACATTTGCATCTGGAAAGATGTGATGACCCTGGAAGTCAGTTTTTTGGCACTCTTGTCACTATTGATGCTTGGATGCGTGTAATATCAGAAAAGCCTCCAGGTGTCACAAATAAGCAGAAAAGCAAATAGTGCCAAAGGATGACATAAGTGGTCAGAAGAATCTAGCTCTTCTTGGTTGGGTCAGTTGATTGTAAATACAGTTTAATTTTCAGAAGTATGAAATAATATGTATGGGTAAAGAAGCAAAGAGGTATTGTGTGTTAAGCAGACTACGCTATTGTTCCATTTACCAGCAACAAAATCCAGAGGTCACAGAGAAACTAGAAAGAAAGACCTTGCATGTATATGGTGCCTTTCACAATCTCAACCTCCCAAAGCACTTTATAGCCAATGAAATACTTCTTAAGGTATAATTATTGATGTAATATTGAAAACATGTTGTAGTATTAGGGTTTGTAAGGGTATATGTGTGGGACTGTGTAAATAGCACCTTCCATAATGATGTTGTCAGAGAACACATGATGAGGGTTCAAGGGGGAGAACGTTCGTGGCTTCAGCAGTGTAACAAAGTCATGAGTAGCTATACATTGTTCAGTTGAATAAAATAAATGAGCTCTTGTTTGGACATGTCAATGTTTCAGTAATCATTCTAAAGTTAGACTAACCAACATAGCAGCAACCTTATGCACAGCAAGCTTCCCACAAACAACATTTGATATTGATCAGATAATCTGTTTATTGAGTTCAGTTAACGGTAAATATTGGCCAGGCCACAAGGCAGAATTCTCCTGTTCTTCTCCACAATAGCGACGCAGATCTTGACAACTAAGAAGACAGGAGCTCAAATCAGCACCATGCCAGACTATAGTTAGAAGAAAGACACCAATGGCCCAGATTTTGTGGTTGTAATGATATAGGCATTGGCCATCCTTAAAAACGTGAAACTTGACAGCAACTCTGGTGTCACATGTGCACATTGAATGTGGAAACTCACAAGTTACTGTTAGTGATTCCCTATTCCCCTACAAGGTATGCTCTTGAAGACACTGCAGGTAGAAAACTTCTGAAATCACTCAATTGAAGGGACCTTCCACTTTTACACTGTTAGTCTCATCGTAAAACTGCTTGAATGAGGAGTAACTTTTTCTGAACATTATACTAAGTTCATAATTACTGCCAAACTACTACTCTAGCCCTGAAAAACTAATTTTATATTTATGGAATGTCAAATTTCTCCAGTATAATAAGTTCATAGAATTTTAATTTCTTTTTGAATGTTTGTTTATGATATTTCAACTTTTACCTTAATCCCATTTGCATGTCTGAATCTGTATTTCGCTTTCTATAATGTGATTAACATGTGAAGGATAATTGGTGGTTTTTACTTCCTGGTTTGCTGTCTGAGAATTCTTAAATGTGATTTGCTGCTTAGCCTGCTTAATGATATCACTGTTGCAGAATGCTGGTGATCCTCTTGAGCTGACACTGGAATACAAGTAATGTCAGGAAAAGTGAAATCTACGATAGAGATGGAAGCTTTGAGGGAGGCAACAAATGCCATGGCTTTGCTGCTGACTGTAAAATCTGGACCACTGATTATATTCCCCATTAACTTTCAACAGAATTCCCCAGCAGCTACCTCTGTGTACAAAGTCTTCACTGTTCATATAGCTGGTTATACAAGTGGATGAAATGGAGCATGAAACAATTTTAATAATGAATGGAGGTTTAAATGGATTTGATTGTGAGTACTTTGATCTAAATAGGTTAGAATAAGACAGTATCAAAGAGCATTCAAAGTAATGGCAAGGATCTTAATCTTTTACACTACTGGAGGAAGGACTTTCATTTATATAGCATCTTTTACAACCAAAGCGCTTTACAACCAGAGAAGTACTTTTGAAGTGTAGTCATTGTTGTAATGTTGTCCTGTGCATGGAACGAGGATCCCAAGTGTTACAGTGAAGCTGAATCCTTTTGAGCAGCAGCATTGAGTCACTACTAAACTATCTAAAAACAGAATCCCATTCTGGAAAAGCTTTCTGCCTTGGCAGCCCAATGAGGAGCATTTCTCCCAAGTTAGTGAATGTAGGAACTTAACAGCTGTCTGTACAGTTTAGGAGCTGTGCTCTCTTTCTTTACCTGTTCTCCAGGCCCCTACTCTTCCTGTGTGCTGGCCCTGATTTTGGCAACGTGTTTCATTTGGTGCTGTCATATTGAAAATTGAGTGCTCACATAGCTGAGATAGCTGAGTTTAGCTCACTGGATGATAGGCATGTGCACTGTGTATAGGGAGAGCACTGAAGTAAACAACCCTTTGATAGCAATATTGTTGCTTTAAAAAAGTGATAATTAATAATACTGTAACTATTTAAGCTTATTTAAATATAAAATTTGGCTTTTCACTGTGGGTTCTGGGGTTCAAATCCAAACCAGACTAACTGGATGAAAATCTCCTGAGTCTGGTTACATGGAACCTAAAAGAATGGAAAGAGTTTTCGCAAATGTTATTCAGACCCTACTGGACATTGGGACCCAGCAAAAGGAAAAAAAGACACTTTTTTTTTGGCATTAATTTGGCTGCCTTACTCAAAGTGGTGCAGTAGTTAAGTTATTCTGAGATTGTGGAAGGAGTTTTACTTGTGTCTAACTGTGCTATACCTGACCTGGCATTGATTGTTCTAGCTGTGCTGTACCTGGCTTGGGAGTAACTTTTTTTTTCCTTTATTCGTTCATGGGATGTAGGTGTCGTTAGCAAGGCCAGTACTTTTGCCCACCCCTAATTGCCTTTGAGAAGATGGTGCTAAGTTGCCTTCTTGAACTGTTGCAGTCCATGCGGTGTTTGTACATACACAGTGCTATTAGGGAGAGTGTTCCAGGATTTCAACCCAGTGACAGTGAAGGAACATTGATATATTTCCAAGTCAGAATGATGAGTGGCTTGGAGGGGAACTTCCCATGTGTTTGCTACCCTTGTCCTTCTAGAAGGTAGTGGTCTAAGGAGGCTTGGTGAATTCCTACAGTGCATCTTATAGATGGTACACACTGTGCACTGATAGTGGAAAAAGTGTATGTTTATGGATGGGGTGCCAATCAAGTGGGCTGCTTTGTCCTGGATGGTGTTAAGCTTCTTGAGTGTTGTTGGAGCTGCACTCATCCAGGCAAGTGAAGAATATCCATCACACTCCTGACCTGAGTCTTGTTGACGGTGGCCAGGCTTTGGGGAGTCAGGAGGTGAGTTATTTGCTGCAGGATTCTCAGCCTCTACCCAGTTCAGTTTCAGGGCCATGGTAACCCCCAAGATGTTGTTAGTAGGGGATTCAGCGATGGTAATGTCATTGAATGTCAAGGGGCAATGGGTTAGATTCTCTCTTGTTGGACATAGTCATTACCTGGCACTTGTATGGCACAAATGTTACTTGCCACTTGTCCAGGTCTTGCTGCATTTGGACATGGACTGCTTCAGTACTTGAGGAGTTGCGAATTTTGCTGAATATTGTGATTGAAGAAAGGTAATTGATGAAGCAGCTGAAAATGGTTGGGCCTAGGAAGTTATCCTGAGGAACTCCTGCAGTGATGTCCTGGAACTGAGATGATTGACCTCCAAGAACCACAACCGTCTCTTTGTGCTAGACATTACTCCAACCAGTGGAGAGTTGTCCCCCTGATTCCCATTAACTCTTGTTTTGCTAGGGCTTTTTGATGCCACACTTGGTCAAATGTTGCCTTGATGTCAAGGGCAGTCTCTCACCTCAATGCCAATATGAACCCCTGAAACAGAAAATATGCCATTTCCCAGCACCAACATAGCTCACCTTGATGAATACAGAAAAATGCATTTCAATACACTGTTTATAATGAAATTAGGAAAATTTGTTAGTTTACGCCCCTTGTTCCAACTGCTAAAATGACTGAAAATAAAATCGTATTCTGAATTCCTGTAACCAGTCTTGCCCTCTGAACTTTGTTGAATTGAATTCTGATGTATTAAAACTCCAGATAAACTCATGCCTTGGGTGCCATTACATCTTGTGATTACAGGTTGAATTAACAAAGCCATCCATTGGCTACATACGAACATACAATTTAGGAGCAGGAGTAGGCCAGGACTAGGAATCATTATAATCGCCGTGATAAACTCTGGTTTCACTGTGCCTCAGAAACTTGCTATATTGCAATTCAATTCTGGTGCAGTCGGCTGGTGAATAGCATGGTCTCTTGGTGAGGTTGAAAGATGTGTCATGGAAAGTAGAATGCAGCCTCATACTCCTCACTTCTATTGTAGCATTATTGAATAGCGAGAGGCTGAGCTTTTTCACCCGCAGGGATGAGAAGAAAAGGCCAGTGGACTGTCATCCACCAGTGAGTGGAAAGGTACAATATCATAGTGATTATTTTACTGAACTTAATTAGAAGCCTGAACTAATAATCAAGATTTCAAATCCCACCATAGAAGTTTGAGAATTTAAATTCAGTTTAAAAAAAGTTCTGGAAATAAAGAGCTGGTAACAGTAAAATTGACCATAAAGCTGTCAGATTGTCGTTCCTACATCGTAACAGTGACTACCCTTCAAAAGTACTTCATTGGCTGTAAAGTGCTTTGGGCTGAACTATGATCTTAAAAGACTATAAATGCGTGTCTTCCTTTGATAAACCCAACCAGTTTACTAATACTGTTTTGTATCAGAAACTTGTCATCCTTATCAAGTCTGGCCTATATGTAACTCCAGTCCAACATCAATGTGGTTGACTCTTAACTGCGGTCCTATAAGCCTATCCACAGCTGTAAAGAAAGCTGATAATCACCTTCCTGAGGGGAACTAAGGATGGGTAATAAATACTGACCTTGTCAGTTATGCCCACAAATAGAGACTTATCCTATTGTCTATATTTAAAGAGAAAGCTTACCTGTTGAACTGAGCTAAATGTTGAAGCAGATTTATGAAGTGAGGAGAATCATAGGCACAGTGGGGAAATTCGTGAATAGTTTTACTGACACAAGAGATGTGCCAGGCTTGTGATATGTGGGCATTGTGTCATCATAGTTCATTTCAGACCCATTTCACCTTGAGCCAATACAACTTTGCAAGGCAACTGATGCCCACTTGTGCCTTTGTTTTTCATATTTGGATTGCTCTTATTTTATTCATACTCTTGCTATTGGGCTGAAATTCAGTCTTTGGTGAAATTTGTTGATCAGTTAAAGCATTTTTCCCTTTTACCAACATCAAGCGGATAACACACAATAGAAGCAGAGTAAAATTCTCTTTACAATGTCCCAGAAATCATACCAAAGGTAGACTAAAGCTTCTTTTACAATTCCCTCTCAACTATTCCTGGGTCAGCTATAGTGGTGGTTGGATGTATAGCAAAACACATTTCACTATGCCTTAACAATGTACTTTAGCCTCTTCTATGTTGTGACAATATTTCCCATTTAAGTAGCTTCCCCGAAAGTGAAATTGTTCAGTGGAAAAGTATTTATTTTTATTTTCTGCTGTATAAAAATCAACAGTAAATCCAGCAGCTGCCCAACCTCTACTTTGAATTCCGCAACTGTGTGAGAACATTGCAATATTGCATTTCTGTGTTACCATTGACTCAAGTCCCTATGGAGGAAAACCATTGAGGGAATATCTTGTGAGTTTAGTCAAGAATTTCATGTTCTACACACAAATGTCTTTTTCAGAAAAAAAGCTTAAACTTGACAAGTAAGGTACAGGTGATATGAGAGGGGCCTTGGTGATTTATGGAAAAGTTATTGCACTAAAAGATATGCCTGCCTATTTGATTTCTACCCCCCCGGACCCACAATTTTCTTCCTTCCTTACTGAGACTGCTACAAAAAACAATCAAAAAAGGCCATTGAAATGTGGGTCTTCTCTCTAGAGTGCTGGAATACAAAGGAGACAGTTTTGGGCACCACACCTCAGGAAGCATACATTGGTCTTAGAGTGAGTATGGCGCAAATTCACCAGAATGGTACCTAGGGCTTAGAGCGTTAAACTTATGAGGACAGGTTGCATAAAGAGCTTGTATTCCCTCGAGTGTAGGAGATTAAGTGAAAGTATGATTAAAGTGTTTAAAATGACAAAATGATTTGAAAGGGTAGATATAGAGAAACTTTTTCTTCTGGCAGTGGAACCAAGAATGAGGGGCTTTAAAATTAGATCAGGAGGGAAATTAGGAAGCATTTTTCCACCTTAAAAAAGCTGTGGATGCTAAGTCATTTAATGAGCCTTCAATCCTGAGAATTATAGATTTTTGTTGGGTGAGTGTATCAAGCAGGATAATGGAATTAGCATCCAGATCAGCCATGATCTAATTGAATGACAGAGAAGGCTTGAGTGGCTGAATGGTCACCTCCTGTTCCTATATTGTTATTCTGTCTCGTGCAGAAGCCATTCTTCCAGCAGGACCCCAGACAGCGAATGTTGGTTGACTCTCATATCCTGTCGGACTATTGCAGCTGTCCCTGATCTAGCTCTCTTCACTGCTCCTCAGTTCTGTGAAAGGCAGGTCCTTTTTATAGAGCGCTGTTGGCGGTTGAATAAGCCGTGGCTTTTGTCAATAGCATTCCTCCAATGTGAAAGTGACCTGCCTGCTTTTACCATTTGATGCTCCCCAATATCTCTTTGGCTGCACACTCACTAAAATTCTTGGCACTGTTCACCAATAGTAAAGGGGTTCCTCACTGTGAGGATACTGGCCCTTGAACTTTCCATGCAACATGGAGCATTTACTGAATGTAGGGTGGTGGTAGTATATGGCAATATGTATTTTTACTTGCATGTTGTAGTCTGGAGCTATGAGTGATGTTGGAGGCTCAAACTTTCTTTCTATCACATGGCTGAGCAGGAACCTCTCCTCTTAGCACCTGCCACTGGTGTGTTCTGGTAGGATTTGAGGGTTGATAATCAATATTTTTGGCTACATTATGAATGTACCTTCCTCGGCCATCAAATCCTATGGTAGTACATGAACACTGAGCTTCTGGCTCGGAAGCAGGGGTGCTATCCACTGCGCCACAGGACCTCCCAAATATAGGGTACTGTTATGTTAATCATAATGAAATGGAAGGTTTCTTTGTGCCTTTGATAGTGTTGGTGACCATAAGTGTCTAATTGGAGGTACATAAGCATGGCCTAATTTGATTTCCCCACACCACCCCTCTGCATTTCAGATTCCTCTCTGCTCCAAGGAAATAGGGTTGCCAACTCTGCTTGGACCAATTCCTCAAGGCTTCATCACATGGCCTCTTGTCTTCAACCACTTGGTTCAATCAAATAACACTTCTTTTCCCAGCTCCATTATTTTTAGACTTGACAAATGGAAATGTATGAAGAACATTTTTTATATAAAAAAAATTTCCTCAGCGTCCTTATGGTTTTTCTCCAAGGTTGCTCACGGCAACTAGTGGCCAGAACATTAATCTTTTTCACCCCTAGAGAGTGCTGGGTAATCCTGGGGATTGGGAAACTGAAACAGCTGCTGTATATCAATTTTGATAGGGGTGGGTGGGGGTTGGGGGGGGGGTGGGGGTGGGGGTGGAATAAAGTTGACTTTGCTCATGCGCCAGGCACAGGAACAGAGGGACTCACCTCTATGCGCTCCTCCATTTTCAGCTCACCTCTGTGCAGAGGCAACTACCCACAGTCCTTTGCAGGGCTGTCTTGATGTTTAATTTTAATTTCAATTTAGCAACCACAAAAATAAAATGAAATCTCTGTATTAAAAGTAAATGCTGATAACACAAATCTGCCAAACCTTAAAACTGATTCCCTGAAAGGCTAATCTCATTTGCGGTGTTTGTTTGTAATGGCGCAGTTTGAGTTAGTTTGAGAATCCTAAATGACTAATCGACCTTTTCATTAACCCCCCACTGACATCTTCAAACAGATTTTGTGAAGCAGAAAACTAAAATCTATGCATTACAATTGATGCATAATTAAACCCACTGCCTTTTAATCTCATGGGTCCTGCATTCCTTTTTTTTATATAGAACTCTACTAGCAATGAGGCAGTGTATGAGAAGATTTTAATGCTGTATATTAACATGAGAAAGATGATCAACTAAATCATATCAAGAATCACTTTCCTTTTACGGGAAATAAGTGGGCCCACTGATTCTCCGAGACAAGCATTTGCTGGGAATGTTTCCTGCCTGTTTTCCGGTGGCTAGAGTGATATTTTTCTTCAATTTCTCTTCCACACCCCTTGGTTTTCATCAGTATCCCCACACCACTGTCTATCTTTTCCCACTTCTCCTTCAGTAAGTGGACAGGAATAAATTCTAGCTTCCCCTCACCCTAGCTGTGTAACGAACAATAGTGTTTGAAGTAAAGGATGAACTGGGGCGGGGGTGGGGTGGGATCTCTCAGTCTTTTTTTAATTTGATTCTTTTCAAAAGAAAATATCAAATGTTGGCTGCACCAAGACCCGCCAAATCAAGCATAAACTTCCAGCTAGGCTGCTTTGTAGTGTCATCAGTGGGGAGCTGCGTGTGGCAATCTGGAGCTATATGAACTCAGGGGAACTCAATATTTGAAAGCTGTGCTTCCAACAGAATGGTTACAGCATAGAGAAGGCTATTTAGCCTGTCGTTGTCTATGCTAGCTCCCTGAAGTAGCAACTGACCTAGCCCCATTTTACTGCCCTTTCCCTCGTAGATTTGCAATATTTTTCTCTTCAGGTCCTTGTCCAATTCCTATTTGAAAGCCCTATTGCATCTGCCTCTACCACAGGTAGAGAAGTCCATTCCAGATCCTTAACAACCCACTGTGTAAAAAGGTTTCCTCACGTTGTTGCTGGTTTTTTTGCCAGTCAACATAAACTGGCGCCCTCTGGCCCTTGAACCTTCCAGCAAAGGGAATAGTTTCTCTTGATTTTGCTCCTCATGATTTTGAACACTTTTGCCAAATGTTATCTCAATCTATCCACACCACTGAAGTTCTTCATCCTTGGAAATATTCTCGTAAAGCCTTAGCACCCTCCCTAAAGTGTGGTGCCCAGAATTGTACACACTACCCCAGTTGAGGCTGAACCAGAGTTTTATGAAGACTCATCATAACTTCCTTGCTTTTTCACTCTATGCCTTTACTCATAAAGCCCAGGTGCCTTTTTAACCATTTTCTAAACCTGCCCTCCTACCTTCAATTTGTGCATATATACCCCTCTGGTCCCTCAGTTGCAGAACTCCTTTTAGAAGTGGACCCTTTATGTAATTTTGCATCTTCTTGTTTTCCCTACTGAAATCTACCACTTCATGCTTCCCTACATTAATTTCCATCTGCCACCTGACTGCCTATTCCACCGGCCTGTCTTGAAGTCTATCACAATCCTCCTCAAAGTTCACAATACCGCTAAGTTTTGTGTCATCTGCAAATTTTGAAATTGTACCCTGCATACCCAAGTCTAGGTCATTATCATGTTTGAAGAAAAGCAGTGGTCCAAATATCAACCTCTGGGGAATCTCATTGTATCGTTTCCTCTAGTCTGAAAAACAACCATTCTCCACTATTCTGTTTGCTGTCAATCAGCCCAAATTCAAACCATGCTTTTATTCCATGGGCTTAAATTTTGAAGCCAAGCCTATCATGTCACACTTTTAAAATGCCATTAGAAGTTCTTACACCAGAACCAAGTTACCCTCATCAACCATCTCTATTACCTCATCAAAAAGCTCAAAGTTAGTTAAACATAATTTGCTTTTAACAAATCTCTGCTGGCTTTCCCTAATTGACTCACAGTTGGCAAGACATCTGTTAATTTGGCAGGTATATCATCTGTACATGCTCTCCTAGCACCTATGGTAAACTGACTGACCTGTAGTTGTTGGGTTTATCCTTGTACCCTTTTTGAACAAGGTTGTAACATTTGCATTTCTCCAGTTTCTTGGCAAACCCCCTCCCACCTTCCCCTGTATCTAAGGAGGATTGGAAGACTTTGGCCAGTACATCTGCAATTTGCACCTTATGCCCTTTCTGATCCCTATTAGGCCATGCCCCTCTCCTCTTCCTACCCTTTTTCTATTTATAAGCTTATAGAAGTCTTTTATACTCACCCTTATGTTAGCTGCCAGTCTCTTATATCCTCTCTGCCTCTTTTAGCTCCATTTTTTACTGAATTTCCACTTTGAACTTTCTAAATTCAGCCTGGTTCTCACTTGTATTATCCAACTAACATCTGTCATGCTCCCCCTTTTTCTGCTTCATCTTGCTTTCTAAATCTCCCATTTTCTATGAAGCCCTGCCTTTGGTTGCCCTATCTGTTCCAGTCATGGTTTACTTGAACCATCTCCTCTTCATAGGCTGCCCATTTTTCCTTTACAGTTTTGCCTGCCAATCTTTGAATCTAGACTCTAGGTAAATTGGAATCATTCCCACCTTGCTGAAATTGGCCCTCCTCCAATTTAGTATATTTTCTTTAGATTACTCCTTATCTTTTTCCATGGATAATCTCAACCTTAAGGTACCATAGTCACTGCTCCTTAAAAGTTCCCTGACCAACACTTGATCCACTTGACCTACCTCATTCACCAGAACTAGATCCAGAGTAACATTTGCAAACACAAGTGCCAGACAATGACCATCTCCAACAAGAGCGAATCTAACCATCTCCCCTTGACATTCGATGGCATAATTGCTGAATCCTCCATTATCAACATCCTGGAGGTTACCATTGGCCACAAATTTAATGGGAGCAGACACATAAATACTGTGGCTACAAGAGTAGGTCAAACGCTGGGAATTCCTGACTCCCCAAAGCCTGTCCACCATCTTCAAGGCACAAGTCAGGAGTGTGATGGAATACTCCCCACTTGCTTGGATGAGTGCAACTCCAATAACACTCAAAGCTTGACACCATTCTGGACAAAGCAGCCAGTTTGATTGGCATCCCACCTGGCACCTTAAACTTCCACTCTCTCCACCACCAATATACAGTGGCAGCAATGTTCGTTATACACAAGATGCACTGAAGTAACTCATCAAGCCTCCTTCACCAGTATCTTCCAAACCTGTAATCTCTACCCCCTTGAAGGACAAGGGCAGCAGATGCACGGGAACACCACCAGATACATGGGAACATCACCAACTGCAAGGTCCCCTCCAAGCCACACACCATCCTGACTTGGAACGATATCACTGTTCCTTCACTGTTGCTTGGTCAAAATCCTGGCACTCCCTTCTTAACAGCACTTTGGGTGTTCCTACACAATCCTGGATTGCAGCGGTTCAAGAAGGAACCTCACCACCACCTTCTCGAGGGCAATTAGGAATGGGCAATCAATGCTGGCCTAGCCAGTGACGCTCATCCTGTGAAAGAATACATTTTTGTAACGCCTCCTCCCTCATTAGGCCAGAACTATACTGATCATGAAAATAATGAACATTCCTCTTATCAACATGAGTAAAAGGTACCTGGTTTAGAATCTCCATCACTGTTGTTGGGCAGTGTGTCTCACATTGGCATGCCAGTGTTGCTATTTTTAATATTGCTGAGCCACTTCAGGTAGAGTTGTCACTCTAGGAAAAGCTTTGATAGGCAAGGCCCTACAACCTTCCCAGACCTCTGTGCTCCGCTAATTCTGGCCTTTTGTGCATCCCCAGTTTCCTTTGGCTCACCATTGGTAGCCATGCTTTTAGCTGTCTAAATTCTGGAAATCCCTCCCTAAATCTCTCTGCCCCTCTCTGTCTTTCCGATACTCCTTAAAACATACATCTTTGATCAGACTTTCAGTCATCTGTTCTAATGGATCTTTACATAGCTTGGTGTTTAGTAAAGCTACTGGGGATCTCCTAGTTTTTTTCTTAACAACTTTAAAGACTTTACATAAATGGAATCTGCAGTTGAGGCTGCTATACTGAGTGCGGGTCACTCAATGCAAAGGACAAAATCTTCACCCTGGGCTCTCATCTAGCAAGACTCTGCACTGAGAACCTCACCTCTCTCAATATTTATCCCTGCAGGCTCAGTTATTTTTGTTGTAGCCAAAGCAGAAGGCTGGTTTCCCTGTTTATTTTATTCTGGTGTACTATGATCACTTTTCCATGCATTTGTGTGATGGAATTGTGGATTGTCAATTCAATCTTAATATTTTCATGCAGAAGCTTTGAGTCCAAAGCTTTGAACTTGCTGAACATTTGTCATAGATCACAGAGCTGACGCACCTCAGTAATGTTAGTTGAGGGATGCATATTGGCCAGGACACCAGGGAGAACTTTACTACTCCTCTTCAAATTGTGCCATGGGATCGTTCACATCCTCCTTGGAGGGAAGATGGGGCCTTGGTTTAATGTTTAAACTGAAATATGGCACATTCAACATTGCAACACTCCCTTAATCTGGAGTATCAGGCTAAATTATGTGCTCAGGACTATGGAGAGGGGCTCAATTCCACAATTGTCTACTTGTAGAAGCACTACCACTGAACCACATCTGACATTGTTATGGTGTAGAAGGAGACCATTTAGCTCATCATGTCTGCACCAGCTCTCTGAGCATTTTAACTTAGTGTCAATCTCCTGCCTTTTCCCTGTAACCCTGCACATTGGATGATTATTTAAATAGAAACACTGCCCTCTTAATGCCTCAATTGAACCTGCCTCCACCACACTTCCAGGCAGCGTATTCCAAACCCTAACTACTCACTGTGTTTTCTCACCTTACATTTGCTTCTTTTGCGAAACACTTTAAAACTGTGCCCTCTGGTTCTCGATTTGTTTACAAGTGGGAACAGTTTCTCCCTATCTACCCTGTCCAGACCCCTCATGATTTTGAAAACTTCTATCAAGCCTCCTCTTAACCTTCTTTTAAGGAAAACAATCCTAACTTTTCCAATCTTTCCTCATAACTGAAGTGTCTCATCCCTGGAACCATTCTTGTAAACCCCTTCTGCACTCTCTCTAATGTGTTCACATCCTTCCTATAGTGTGGCGCCAAGAATTATACACAATTCTCCAGCTGAGGTCTAACCAGTGTTCTATATAAGTTCATCATAGCCCCCCTGCTCTTGTGCTCTGTCCCTATTAATGAAGCCTAGAATACAGTATGCTTTAGAAACAGCTCTCTCTACCTGTCTTGCCACCTTTAATGACTTATGTACATGTACATCCAGGTATCTCTGCCCCTGCACACCATTTAGAATAGTATCCTTTATTTCATACTGTCCCTCCATGTTCTTCGTGCCAAAGTGTATCACCTCACACTTCTCCGCATTGAACTTCATCTGCGATCTATCTGCCCATTCCACCAGTATGTCAATGTCCTTTTGAAGTTTTACACTGTCCTCACAGTTTACAAGTTTTGTGTCATCCACAAACTTTGAAATTGTCCCCTACACAACAAGCTCTAGATCATTTTATATATATCAGGAAAAGCAAAGGTCCCAATACCGACCCCTGGGGAACTCCACTACAAACCTTCTTCCAGCCTGAAAAATACCCATTAACCATTACTCTGTTTCCTACCCTTTAGCCAATTTTATACGCACATAGCTACTATCCCTTTTATTCCATGACTTATAACTTTCCTCACAAGTCTGTTGTGTGGCACTGTATCGAACGCCTTTTGGAAGTTCATATGCGCCACATCAATAGCCTTGCCCTCATCTATTACCTCTTTAAAAAACTCCAAGTTAGTTAGACACGATTTTTCTTTAACAAATCCATGCTGACTCTTCTGAATCAACCCACGTTTTTCCATGTGACTATTAATTCTATTCCAAATAATTGTTCCTAGAAGTTTTCCCCACCACTGAAGTTAAACTGACTGGTCTGTAATTGCAGGGCAGATCTTTGCAATCTTCTTTGAACAAAGGCGTAATGTTTGCAATTCTCTAGTCCTCCGGCACCACCTCCGAACTCAGGGAACATTGAAAGATTATTGCCAATACCTCTGCAATTTCCACTCTCACTTCCTTCAACATTCTTGGATGCATCTCATCCAGTCCGGCTGCCTTATCAGCTTTAAATACTGACAGTTATCTAATACATTCTACTTATCAATTTTAAACCCTTCTAGTGACTGAGTTCCCTCCTCTGTCACCATGGCCTGGGCAGCATCTGTCTCATAAGTAAGGACAGATGCGAAGTAATACCTCAGCCATGCCTCTTGCCTCTGTGTGTAAATCCCCTTTTTGTCCCTAATAGGTCCTACTCCTTCTACCACCCTTTTACTATTGATATGCTTACAGAATACTTTGGGATTTCCTTTTATGTCAGCTGCCAGTCTTTTTTCATCATCCCTTTTTGCTTCTTGTATTTGATTTTTCACACCCCTTCTGAACCTTCTGTATTCAGCTTGGTTCTCAATTGCCTTTGCTACCTAACACCTGTCATAAGCACACTTTTCCTTCTTTAACTTAATTTCTATCTCCGTTGTCATCCAGGGAGCTCTGGATTTGTTTGTTCTACCTTTCCCTTTTGAGGGAACATAACCCTAACTGTGCCCAAACCATCTCCTCTTTGAAGGTGGCCCATTGTTCAGCTACTGTGTTTCTGGCCAACCTTTGGTTCCAGTCTCTCTGGCCCAGCTGCGTTCTTGCCCCATTGAAGTCTGCTCTCTGCCAGCTGATTATTCTTACTCTGGATTGACCGATGTCATCTTCCACCGTCATCCTAAACCTTATGATACAATGATCACTGACCCCTAAATGTTCCCCCACTGTCACTCAATCTACTTGGCCCACCTCATTCCCAAGAAACCGGTCTAGCAGTGCCTTTTTGACTGTACACCTGATTGTAAACCTGAACCACCAGAGCAGGCAGATAGAGCCTTGGTTCCATGTCTCATCCAAAGGATGGCATCTTGAATAATGCAGCATTTCCTCCATGGTGCATTGAAATGGCAATCTAGATTATGCTCCCAAATACTGTAATGGAGCTTGAACCCAGTTCTTTCTAACTCCAAAGTGTGGGTATTACCAGTTGAGCCTAGCTGACACATCAGGGACTAGCAAGCTGATGTAGACATATGTTTCTGTTTCACTCAGTGATGCAACAGCATTGTTGACCTAAAGCAATATTCTTGTTGGTCTTTCAGCAAGTAAGTGGGGCTAGTTGAATCAATTGGTGTAAAGCTGAAATCTTTGTGCAGTCTTTAGTGTTAGAGATGCTGTACTGTGACAGATATGATGGCAGATCCAATTTCCTGGATTATCTGAAGCCTGAGGCTTTCAATAAGTCCCAATGAGGCCAACAATGATAGCGGTGTTCATTATACTAGGGAAAAATATTTAAATTGAGGTCCTCTCTCAAGAACAACTAGAGGGCCTAAGCAGCACGTCAGCTGCAAAGTGCAATTTGTAACAGGCGCTGAGGGTGGTACCCTATATTTTTCTTGGCTTTTCTTTCTTCTGTTCTTTTGCTCCCCTCAATTTTTTTCCTTCACCTCCTGTTGCTGTAGCCTCTTCTCCCTTTCCCCTCCCCTTTCCCCTCACACTGCGCCTCAGGTTGCCAACCCTCCAGGATTGCCCTGGAGTTTCCAGGAATTGAAGATTAGTCTCCAGGACACTGCTGCAAGCAACAACCAGGAGAAAATCAAAGGCACAATCAAAAAAAAAATTTATATTTTCTTTGAACAATGAACATTTATTATTTGTAAATATTGGACTTGGTGGGGAAAATGGCTGTTTGACAAACTGTGAAGATTTGTCCAAATAAGTTTGTGTCCTTTCCAATTGGCCATGGGAAGGTAGTCCGCCTAAATGATCAACCAATGGTGGGAATTTGACAAGTGTGGTGGCTTGAGGTGTGAGGTCATGTGATGAAACCTCACCCTTTCACTTGCCCCCCTGCTTACTCCCTGCCCCAAAGAGAGAAAAACTGGCTCCAAAAAAATGCCCCAAATTCCCCACCAGCTCCCCCCGCCCCCTGCTACCAAGACAAAGATTTAAGAAAAGCAGCCTTGTTCCTATCATCAGCTCACTTGTGCAAAACGCCCACTGTGTTTTATTTTGGAGCCAACAGCCTGACCAAGACCAACAGCTGACAGATACATTAAAGGTGGAAGTGACTGTTTAAAAATAAACGTGAAATTCAGTTTAGCGATAACCTGGCCAAGGATTGTCCTTTTTTCGCAGATGTGCTTTGGAGAACTTGCCAAGCCCATGAATAGTTGAAGCACTTTGTTTGCTGAGCAAAGCCCAGTCAGTTGGTACACATCCAATGCTCTGTATTCTGTAACATGCTGCTGGTGAGTTAATCTGTAGCCGATAGCCTCTGTGGCTCTCTGATAACTGTTTCAAGCTGTTTGTTCAAGCAATTGGTGCGATGTGATTGTAGAGTCTTTGCACAATGTTGTTTGTTCTGGCCATGAGCTGGAGTTATGTAGTAACATTCAGATAAACTCACACTGAGGCACATTACCACCATTGCATTATAGATTTAACCTGGATCACGTGGGCACTGGTGGCTGCTCTAGAGAATCATTTCATTCTGTTGTCCCATCCCAGCACAACTTTTCAGCTTTCTGGAATGTGCTCTCCATTGCTTCTGGGCTGTCACTGAGTCAGGTCATTATGGTTGCTGTCACTTAGCTGTTTTACTGTTATGCTACCAATATGTCACCAGCACTACAATTTTAGCCTGGAAGTCAACAGGTTGTAGTAAGGGTGAAAAATTGTATGTAAAATTGTTTAAATTATTAATCTTTAAAATCCATATAATCTTAAATGCGATTTTTTCCCCAATATATTATGGGGGAAAAATCGCATTTAAGATTATATGGATTTTAAAGATTTATAATTTAAATAATTTTACATACAATTTTTCACCCTTACTACAACCTATTGACTTCCAGGCTAACGTTGTAGTGCTGGCGACACTGTCAGAGCTGTAGTCGTTTGGATGAAATGTTAAAACAAAGCCCCTTATTCCTTTTGGGTAGATGTAAAAGATTCCATGGCACGATTCAAAAAGCACGGGACAATCCCTCCTGCTATCCTAATCAATACTTATCCTTTACACAACATCACTAAAAATATCCACTCAATTATCACGTTGAAATACAGGACATTAAAGTCCCTAAAGTCCCATTCTCTTGAAGTCCCAAATGACTTCACATACAGTTAATCACATGGAACTGCTATAACTCTGTAGATGAGTGCTCTGTGATTTTACAGTTTGTAGACTGAGGCTGGGATCTCCCATGCCCGCTGGCGTCGGGTACGTTCGGTGGCAGGCGTAGACAATATGGTGAGAAGGCCAAAAATCAGTTTAACAACATTGTGAAACCCATTTGTGCTCGTCCGCTCCGCCAGCTGATGGTGGGCTACGTTTCCTGCCGTCAGACGTTGGGAACCTCGTTGTACTACATCTGCATATCATTATAAGATCAGCCTGCAGGAATCGTTGCCCCCCCACCCCCCCAACGACTCCCGCCACCCCACCCCAACCCACCGCACCCCATGTCAGTGTGATTGCACGCAGTCACATTTCACAACTGCATATAAAAGGCATGCACTTGGCTGGCTGTACTTTGAGGGGAACCCGGCAGTGAGTACACGGTATTGTGGATTGCTCGCTTGGGTTGCCTGTTGGATTTCAAGGTTGAGGTGCGTTGGGGGCTGGGGGTGGCAAAGGCTGCCCTGTGGTGGAGGTGATTTAGAGGTGGGGAGGGTTGAAGGTAGTGCACAAGCACTTGCAGGGTTTGGGGAGGGGGGCGGGGTGCGGGTGGTGTGGGGGGTGGCGGGTGGTGTGGGGGGTGGCGGGGTGTGAGGGAAGTGGCCACGCATTAAGGAAACCTTTATAAAGTGACCATTCCTCTGCAGCTGAGGCAGTTCAGGTGCAGCCACTTTGATACGATTGGAGTTGGGCGTCCAGCTTCTCTGCCCACTCAAGCAACACAGAGGCATGAAAGTGCCACCAAGTGCTCCAGCTTTTCACTCCTTGGGCACAGACAGCAAAGTAATGAACATTTTTTGGTGGACTGCAGAGCAGTTGTAAGACTGGGCGCGTTGTACAATCTCCTTCTAAAGCTGGGCGCTTACAGTCCCTTGCATGTCATCATCCCGGTTTCGACCAGTCTCCCCCATGATTCAAGCTAACAGTGCAGCCTTGCAGCACGGGTTAGGAGAATACCTGAGCTGAGAGCACAGCATGCAGTCCAATGGGCAAAGCTGCTGCCAATCGGTTGGGTGGAGTAGGGCAGAGGTGGGTGGGGTTTTGGGCAGTCATGCAGCGTGCTTATCTCTGGCCATCAAAGTGGTGGCCAACACGCTCTGGGATGCATTAGAGGGCCTTCAAACTTAACCAAGACAGGTTCTTAGTACACAATGCTAGCCCATGCGTCTTTGCCTTTCATCCTGCAGAAGGAGTACATCAGGATCATGGAGCCTGGTGACCTAGCTGTATGCCTTGTGGCTTATAGGGAATGAAGGAATGAGTGACTGAGGTGCCTGGCTGTGCAGAGGGGGGAGGAGCATCCTCTGGAAGAAGGGGCACTGGGGGCTCCTGCACCAGCTGCAGAAGAGTCACGGCGAGCTATCGCCACTCGGCACTTAGCTAGACCCAGGTCTGTAGACACCGCTTTTCATTCCTGCAGATGATCGAGAACTAGTGTCACCGAGGACTGCGCAAGTCTAGGGCACTGGGTGGTCACATCTGCTAGCTACTGCAAGATTTGTCGCCACAGGGACATGACCACTGGCAGTGGATGCCCCCCATGATAGCTCAATTTCTATGCCAGTGGCTCCTTTTAAAGGCTCCACAGAGCTATGGGATATCACAAACCTCCACCCAAAAATGCACCCATGAGGTCACAGATGCCATCTTTTGGAGGGCACGCAACTTTGTGCATTTTGCCTGGGACCAGGACAGCCAGGATGCAAGAGCAATTGGATTTCCCCAGCTCTCGGGTTTCCCACAGGTGCAGGGTGCGATTGACTGCTCAGATCTTTGTCGTGACACGTGGTTAACTATGTCAACTGCAAGAGATTCCATTCACAGAATGTGCTGCTGGTGTGCGACCACCACAAATGCAGGATGCAGATCTGCGCATGGATCCCAGGGATTGTGCACTTCAGTCGGTCACAGATCTTTGAAGTCTTCCAGGGACCACAGAAGCTACAGAGATGGCTCCTTGGGGACAAGGGCTACTCACAGAGGACGTGGCTGATGACACCCGTGCGATGACCTCAGGCTGCAGAAGAGTGAAAGTATAATGAGGTTCATGCTGCAACTCGTAACTTGGTGGAGCAAACCATCGGGATGCTGAAAATGAGGCTCCAGTGCCTGGACCAGGCTGGTGGAGCCCTGCAATATCGTCCACAGAGGGTGTCACGCATTGTCATCATCTGCTGTGCCCTTTACAACCTGGCACTGCAGTGGGGAGAGGAGCTGGCTGAGGAGAGATGGAGGAGCTGGAATTCTCCTCCGATGAGGGTGAGGAGGTCCTCGAAGGCGACGATGACGGAGATGAGGCCCTCGCACTGACCAGATGAGGCAGGCACGCTTGGGAGGCCCTCATAGCTGCTAAATTTGTGAAGGATGATGACAACTTGCAGTGAGGAGACACCGTGGATCCTCACATTGCATCTATGAACGTTTGACTCCAATCTGGCTTATGGCAACACACACACCCCCTGTGATAATGCTCCTGTCACGGAGACGCAGTGGAGGCCCTAATGGTTGCTCGATTGCAGGAGGATGATGACGACGACATGGAGTGAGAACACTCCGTAGACCTTCACATTGCCTCTGAGAATGTCTGACTCCTGTCAGGCCGAGGGCAGCTCGCTTGCGCTCTTGTGATCAGTGTCATAACATAGATACACTGCTGTGAAACTTTAAAAGCATCTGGCGCTTTGTCTGCCTTCAGCAGCTGATCCCTTAAGGAGCACAGCCTCACTGACCACAGATGCAGAAGAGATGGGGGCCAGCCCCATTGCCCACCCTATGGCCAGAGTGGGGGCAGAGGACATCACGGCAGGACTGCAAACGTCCAAAATCATCATTAAACCTGGGGGCTGCAGTCTGTTTGCATTTCGTGGACATCTTCCCTGCAGTGGTCCTGGGCTGGAAATACTGACTTAATATGGCGCCCGGCATGATGAAGTGGTGAGGTGATGGCATGGTGGGTAAATGAGAGCCTGCCTGCCATGGAGCCAGCCTGCGGTGGGTTTGAGGCGATACAACGTGAAAGGCCGCCATTGCAGCCAACGGGTAAAATGTCATTTCACCTGCCTTCTACCGCACTTCGTGCAAATCCGGGATGATTCTGCCCTGAGCGTGATTACCTAAATAGGACAATTTAAGTACAAATTTTCTTCTGATCAGTTATATTAATTCAGCAGAATTTTGTGTCATAGACTGTGGGTCTAGACCAACAAATTAAATGTTGTGATACATAAATGTAAGATTCCTATTTATTGCGACGGTTCTGGGTATTTGTAGAAAACCTCCCTTTTTTCCAGCAGTTTAATAGCAGCTTCTGTGTGCGGGGCTGATCCAGAATAATCTGGAAACTGTCATTTTTAAGTAATTTGACTTTACAGAGGTGTGTAACCTGAGGATTAACCAATGCCTATTTTACAGTAATGTATAGACTGGATTGCTTGTAGTGCTACACACCCCCTCGTCCACCCGTTCCTTAGCGTGTTGCCAATTCCATTGCGGAATGATGGATCGTAAATAGGAACCTTGAGGAATAATTCTGGCAAGTTTAGTAGGTGTGCTCAACAAACAGTTGGAAGCTGTGTGTGTTTTATTTAATGCGGCTCCTAGACAGTTCTTCACTAAAATCATTTGATTGAAGAGATTTGGAGGCAGATTTACCTGTTTGCAGGCATTCAGAGAGCAGCTGTTCATAAATATTTATCACTGTTAATGGTTTATGATTTTAGCTCTTTACATAGCTATTGAGGTGCTCCTTCCTGTGATGGAAGAGGCTACAACTTTAAGATACATTCACAAAGCCACATTCCCCCTTTCCTGGGGAATTTCAGGCCCAGTTTAAACTTTTAATAAAACTATAAATATAAACTCTTGTGCTCTGAAACAGGATGGATTCTGAGGTTCGTCAAAGAGGGTTCTAAGGGAGAACAATTAGATTGGAAGCATCTTGCTCGCATGGATTATAGTAAGGCTTTTGGTCAGAAAAACAAGAGCTATGGTATTGTAAGGCAAATGGCAAGTGAGATCCAAAATTGACTCAGTGGCAGGAGCCAAGGAGTAATGGTCAGCAAATGTTTTTGCGACTGGATTGCTATTTCCAGTGGGGTTCTGCAGGGCTTAATACTAAGCCCTTAGCTTTTCATTGTATAAATCAATGTCATATAGTTAAATCAATGGTGGATGATTAAGTATGCAGATGTTACAAAAATTGGTCCTGTGGTTGCTAATGAGGAAGAAAGCTGTAGACTGGAGAAAGATATCTGGACTGGCCAGATGGGTAGAAAAGTGGCTAATGGCATTCAGTCCGATAAAGTGTGAGGTAATGCATTTGGAAGTACTAAGGAGGCAATGGAATATGCGATAAATGGAAGGATATTGAGAAATGTAGAAGAACAGATGGACCTTGGCATGTAAGCCCACAAATCCCTAAAAGTAGAACAGTCAGAGAGATGATCAAGAAGGCATATGGGATTCTTTCCTTTCATAGCCAAGGCATTGAGTTATGCTAGAACTATATAAACACTAATTAAGCCACAGCTGGAGCACAGTATAAAGCTCTGGTCACCACATTCCCGGAAGGATAAGATTGCACTAGAGAGGGTACAGAGGAGATGCAAGGATGCTGCCAGGAACTGAGATTTTTGGATTGGCTGGGGTTATCATCTTTGGTACAGAGGAGGCTGAGGGGAGATTTAGTTGAGGTGTATAAAATTATTAACGGCTTAGATAAATCGGATAGGAAGGACCTATTTTCCTCAACAAAGAGATTAATAAACAGGGAGCATAAATTTAAAGTAATTGGTGAGATTAGAGGGGAGTTAAAGAGAGTGTTTCACTCAGAGGGTGGGGGGGCTATCTGGAACTTGCTTCCTGAAAGGGTGATAGAGGCAAAAACCCTCATGGTGTTTACAATATATTTGGATATGAAGTGCTGTAACCTACAGGGCCATGGACCTAGAGCTGGAAATTGGGATTAGGCTGGCACAGACACAGTGGGCCATATGGCCTCCTTCTGTGCTGTAGATTTTCAGTGTTTTTATGTTTTTAGAACCCTGAGAGTCAGTTTTCTTGGTGTTATTTTAGTCTGCTGTGTACACCTAGCTCCTACCTGCATTGCTTGAATGTGATCATTAATCCATCCCCATCACATTAACTTCAAAATCCTTGCCCTTCTCTTCAGATTCCCACCATCTCCTCATTCTGCCCTACCTCTACTGTCACCACACTTAAGACCTTTTCTCATTTCAGCTTACAGTGCCTTATCCACCGCTGTCTTGCTCAGTCAGAACATTCAATCAGCATATCCTTAAACTCTTAATGAAATCTTTTACTACTTTTCTCCTCATTTGCAGACACCTCCTCAAAACTAAATTGCTATGATGGTACTTTCAGTCACCGCTCAAACTGCAGTGGCACATGCCACTCCTGCAAAATAGCTGAATACTTTGATGTGCTATAAGATGTTGCACTGCTGCAAGTTGTTGAACAGTTCAGACTGGAATTCTGCTAGTATATTACCCTGCAAACCAAAGCTAAACATTTTGCTGTTTTAAAAAGTATTATGATTTAGTTGTATGGTTATACTCAAAGGGCCATAAAACCAGTGAAGTATTTTACCTTACATTACGCACACTGTCAGATAGTGATCTTTTCCAATATCCACAGAGTAAAGTGGTCTAACTTACAAAGGCTTTGGGTCATATGAGGAAAGCCCATTTACCATATGTCTTAGTTGGAAAATCAATGTGATGGTGAAACAAAAGCAAAATACTGTGTATGTTGGAAATCTGAAATAAAAACAGGAAATGCTGGAAATAATCAGGCCTGGCAACATCTGTGGAAAGAGAAACAGAGTTAACATTTCAGTCAAGGACCTTTCTTTGGATGCTGAGCTGTGCAGGGTATTAGTTCCCAGATTCAACCACTGAATTTGTTGATCTGTGATGGACAGATATTACTGTTATGCTCGGTTCCTAGGGAATTGCGAAGAGGGAGAAAACTCACCAGGGTTCCCTGTCCTGATTGCTACCTAGGAAACTCTCCTGGAAAGTGTTAAGGACAAGATTGGACTTGCCGAAAATTCTGTCCTTAGTCAACTAGCCAGATAAGACTACTTGCCTAGAGTCACACACAAAGTGTATAACTGCAAATTCACCAATGAATGGAACTGCTGTTCTTAATAAGTGACAACAGTCAAGTGGATCCTCCTGTCGTGACACATGGAATGTGAGTGTGGAGAGTGCTGGAATGTGCTGCCCCAAGTGTTGGCATGTGGATTTAGGGAGGGTTAGTGTCCGGTGGGCATTTTACCAGTGTGCTGTATTGAATGCCCTAATATGTTGAGGGACATAAAGGTTAGGATTAAGAAAAAAAGAGAAGCTTATAGCAGATACCGAAGGCTCAATATGACAGAATCCCTAAAGGAGTATAAAAATGCAGGGGGGAACTTAAAAAAGGAAATTAAGAAACTGAGAGAGTGTATGCGAAAGCATTGGTGGGTAGAATAAAGGAAAACCCAAAGGGCTTTTTTAAAATATATAAAGAGCAAGAGAATGACTAGGGAAAGAGTAGGGCCAGTTAAGGACCATAGAGGTAATCTGTGTGTGGACCCAGAAGATGTGTGTACAGTCCTCAATGAATACCTTGCATCAGTCTTCACAATGGAAAAGGACAGCATAGGTATAGACATCAGGGTGGAGGACTGTAAAATTAGAGGAAATTGGCAGAGAGAGAGAAGAGGCACTCGTGAGTTTAGCGGCCTTAAAAGTGGATAAACCTGCAGGCCCAGATGAGATGTACCCCAGGTTGTTGAGGGAGGCAAGGGAAGAGATATCAGGGGCCCTGGCAGTAATTTTCAAATCCTCTCTGGCCAAAGGTGAGAGCCCAGAGGACTGTTAATGTTGTCCCATTATTAAAAAGGAGAGGTAGGGGTAAACCAGGAAATTACAGGCGAGTCAGTCTAACCTCAGTTGTGGGGAATTTACTAGAAAGAATTCTGAGGGACACAATATCTGCACTTGGAGATATGCAGATTAATCAGGGATAGTCAGCATGGATTTGTTAAGGGAAGGTCTTTTGACAAATTTGATCAAATTTTTTGAGGAGGTAACCAGGAGTGTCGATGAGAGTAATGCATTTGTTGTGGTCTATGTGGATTTTAGCAAGGCTTTTGATAAAGTCTCTCATAACAGACTGGCCAAGAAAGTAAGAGCCCATGGGATCCAAGGCAAAGTGGCACGGTAGATCCAAAATTGGCTGAGAGGCAGGAGGCAGAGGGTGATGGTAGAGAGGTGTTTCTGTGACTGGAAGTCTGTTTCCACTGGGGTGCCACAGGGCTCAGTGCTGTGGCCCTTGCTGTTTGTGGTGTACATAAATGATATGAACTTAAATGTAGGGTGTATGATCAAGAAGTTTGTGGATGACACGAAAATTGGTAGGGTAGTAGATGGTGAGGAGGATAGCCATAAACTGCAGGAGGATATCAATGGACTGGTCAGGTGGGCAGAGCAATGGCAAATGGAATTCAATTTGGAAAAGTGTGAGGTAATGCACTTGGGGAAGGCTAAAAAGACCAGGGATTACGCTATCAATGGTAGGATCCTGGAAAGTATTGAAGATCAGAGGGACCTTGGTGCGCATGTCCACACATTCCTGAAGGTAGCAGGGCAGGTAGATAAGGTGGTTAAGAAGGCATATGGGATACTTGCCTTAATTAGCCGAGGCATAGAATATAAGACCAGGGAGGTTATGCTGGAACTGTATAAAACGCTGGCTAGGCCACAACTGGTGTATTGTGTGCAGCTCTGGTCACCACATTATAGGAAGAATGTGATTGCACTGGAGAAGGTGCAGAGGAGAATTACCAGGATGCTGCCTGGGCTGGAGGGTCTGAGCTATGAGGAAAGATTGGAAAGGCTGGCATTGTTTTCCTTGGAGCAGTGAAGGTTGAGAGGGGATCTGATAGAGGTTTATAAGATTATGAGGGGCATGGATAGGGTGGATAGGAAGGCACTTTTTTTCCATTAGCAGAGGGGTCAATAACCAGGGGCCTTAGATTTAAGGTAAGAGGTAGAATGCTAAGAGGGGAATTGAGGAGAAATATTTTCACCCAGAGAATGCTGGGAGTCTGGAACTCACTGACTGAAAGGGTGGTTGAGTCAGAAACTCTCGTAACATTTAAGTATTTAGATAGTCACTTGCATTGCCATAGCCTCCAGAGCTATGGGTCAAGTGCTGGAAAATGGGGTTTGTGTAGTCAGACCTTTGTTGAATAGCGTGGACATGATAGGCCGAATGGCTTCCTTCTGTGCTGTAAACATCTACAAGTCCATGAGTGTATGTGGACCTTGAGACCAGTGGAAAGCGTGTGCTTATTGTAGAGCTCATCCTGTAAAACATTTCAGATACATGCAACTTTGGGCTCCGCACTTTTTAGGAAGGATGTCAAGGCCCTGGAGAACGTACAGAAAGTATTTACTAGGATGGTACCAGAGGTGAGAGACTTGAATTATGTGGAGAAATTGGAGAAGTTGGGTTTGTTCTCCTTAGCCGAAGGACCTGTTTCTATGCTGCATAATTCTATCTTTCCATAAGATGAAAGGGAGACCCAATAGAGGAGGTAGATAGATTTTTGAAATATCGGGGAGTTGGGGGCTATGAGGAGCGGCACGAAAGAGGAGTTGAGGCTTGGGGCAGATCAGCCATGATCTTATTAAATGTCAGGGCAGGCTTGAGGAGCCGAATGGCCTATTCCTGCTCCTATTATGTTCTTATTATAATAGAGGTATTCAAATTATGAGGAGTTTTGATAGATTAATCAGAGAGAAGCTGGTTCAGTATCCAAATATCAAAGATTTAAAATAATTGACAGAAGAATTGGTGGGACACTACTGAGCAGAAATTTCTTGAGACCGGCTTGTTACAAACTGGACTGCACTACCCTGAAAGTGTGTGGGAATCAGATTTCATAGTAACTTTTGAAAGGCAATTGGACACACACTTGAAAATTAATTTGCAGGTTATGGGGGGAAAAAAACCTGGGATGTGAAACCATATCGAGCAGCTCTTTCAGAGATCTAGCACAAACACAACAGCTGCTTCTGTGATGTGTGATTCTTTGACATGGCAGGATGGGCATTCACATTCATCATTGGTTATGACTTCCCAAAAAGAAAAATCGTGATCACAATCTGCTGACTAAATAAAGGCTGGCTGGTTGCTTGGGATGAGCAGGTACAGAAAAGACCAAAGTGAGAAGAGATCGAAGACCTGGAACCCTGACACAGGCTATTTTTAGAACAGCCTCGCCTCCCTCAAAATGGCCAACCAAACTTGGAAGCCTCTCAGGATAAAACAGGAGAATCTGGATGGATTGCTGGCCCACCCCGATGGCTGTGGTTAGTGATGTTGCTGGATGCAGGTTGCAGCATTGAATGGTATAAGAACTTCTGCAGTATATGGTTTGTTGAGAAACACGTTTGAAGATAAATGCTTTTGTGGTTGCAAACCCCTTAGGAATAACAGCCACATAATTTGACAGTTTTAATTTCCTTGATTCTCTTGTATCCAAATGCTCTCGCTTCATTGTGCAACAATATAAGGTCACTGCTTTCAGCTGAAATATTTTGCTCAAATTAATTTCAGGCATGTCTGGTATAAAAGAAACACCAAAACCATCATAGATGTGACAGAACTGCTTTAATTTGCAGTGCAGTTATGGTATGACTCTTCTTCCCAGTGTTCTGGTCTGATGATCTGCCTTTCTATCACCCCTTGTACTGCCATTGCTTTTAATGAACTCATTACAGAATTGTGGGAGCAACAGCGACTGCTGGAGGATTGAAAACGAGAAGTGCAGACTTCTATAAAATCATTCTGGAGCTTTATTTGCCATGAATTATACGCAGTTGCTAATATGAACAGCTGGGTAACATTGTAAAGGAACAAAGGATTTGCATTTATATAGCGTCTTTCACGATTTCAGGATATCCAAAACCAAATTTTACAGCCAGTGAAGTGCTCTTGAAGTGCAGTTGCTGTTGTAATGTAGAAAATAAATTAGTTTATTAGAACCAGCTGAGGTTATAAATTCAGATATGATGATACCACCAGGAATGCATCCAATGGCCTCATCTCTCCAACCTCTCCGTCTATTCAAACTGCCCTTTAACCCCACCTTCAATATTTGTATAACTAAGCAATACATGTTATCTCCTACCTCTTGTTTCTTGATCAATGGATAACATGAATCTGATTGAATATCTAAACTACTTTGTTACATGATGCTCTGATCATTGGCTGCCACAGTTCTACTTTGTGTGGTACTTTCAGTTAAGTAGAGTCCTTCTGAAAGAAGGATAGCTCAGATTATGGGAAGGAGTGGAGATGGAAAATTCCAAGTGAACACTAGAAAAAATTGCGTGGGTCAGGAGAAACTAGAGAGGGTGTTGAACCGATGGGTTTCTTAGGGATGTTTTGAAGGAAAGGAAGGAATAAGCAGAATTAAAGTGCCTTTATGAGCAATTTCAAAGAGCAAGGACCGACCTGTGATGGTGAAGTGGGTGGACAAGCCCCTGGAGTTGGGGAAAAGGGTAACTGTGCAGTGATTGAAAATTATCGCAGTGAGAAAATGACTGCTCTGGCTAACCTGAACAGACAAAAACTCAGACACTTTCACTGATCTACGGTTAAAAAGTAACCAGCAACTTGCTGTTTGAGGCAAAAACCAGTTCCAAGCTATTATAGTGTATATACACATTCATTAAAAGCTTGGCATGTTCTGGATGGCAGTTTGGTTCTTGCTTTCAGATTTTCTCTATTGTCATTTTAAATCCTTAGCTGATGCACCACAATGATTTTTTGTTGTATTTATAAAGCCAATTGAATTTTTGAATACGCCAATTGAATTTCTGAATACGTCAATTGAATTTCTGAATACCACAATTAACAAGACAGTACAGAATAGGATTAAAACCTACAAAGTCTTAACCTTTCCAGAAACTAGTCAAATTATTATCATAACGATAGGCTTACTTACAGAACTACAATAGTTCATTTGAATGGTGTGCTAAAGCACCATGAAAATTCAAACCTTTCTTTCAATATTAGGGCAAATTTACCTGGTTCTTATGTATTAGTGAAGGTTTCAGCTTTGGTTCAGTGAGGCACCCTTGTCTCTGAATCAGAAGGGTATGAGTTCAAGGTCCATTCTATTGGACACTTGAGCACACAATCTAGCTAATGCTCTAGTGCTTCACTGTTGGGAGTGTCATCTTTTGGCTGAGATATTAAGCTGAAGCCCCATCTACCTTCTCCAGGGGGGACATAAAATACCCCTATTGCTCTTTTTCAGAGAGCAAGGAAGTCCTCCTGTTATCCTGGCGAAGATGTATTCCTCAATCAATATCACAAGAGCAATGGTCATGCGATGTATCGCATTGCTGTTTGTGGGACCTTGCTGTGCTCAATTGGCTGCTATGTTTCCTACATCACAACAGTGACTACACTTCAAAAGCACTTCATTGTTTGGGAAGTGCTTTGGGGTGTCCTGAAGTTATGACAGGCAAGTTCTTTCTTTTCTTGTAAACATAGGGAAATATTCTGCACTCGCAGGAACTAAAGCTCAGGAAAATCTTCCTGCTGCTTTTACATCAATACCTGGGAAGGAGCAAGAGATCTCAGCTTTTCTTTTGCAAATGATAAGAATGAGCGTTGAAGTTAGGTGCATGTATTTTCTACCTGGTATCTTGGAAGAAAGAGAGAACATATACCCGTGCATAATGGTCAACATGGGCCAAAGTTAAATGACACTGTTTTAAAATCCATTCAACCAGGTAGAGCCATTGAGTTGCAGAAGGTTATAACACAGTTTGAGGCCTATGCTCCCACTGACCCTGGCAGCTGCTGAAACCCTAATGCTGCTTCCATCACCTTGAAGATTAACTTCTGTAATGCTTTCCTCTACGATTTTCACACCTCCACTCTTCACAAATTCCAGTTCCATTCAGAACCCCACAGTCAGTGTCCTCATTAAACACTTACCCATCTCTACATTCTTGACAAGCTTCATCCACTAAATTGATATTTTTAATCTATCAGTATATCCTAACAAAAGACTTGGAGACATTAGCTCACATGAACAATGAGAAATGATTCTACCTTATGTTTATGTGTATACAAGCTGATCATTCTGTGTCTGGTCTATTTTTGTACCATTAGGCCATCTCGTGTATACATACATCCAGCTCTTACATTCTGTGTTGAATTGTTGATATTTTGTGTCCGCTTAACGAATGTTAATTCACCCTCAGTGGGTAGGCATCCTCTATGTGCCACCATATCAAATCTGCCACAATATGGACCTAGTGTTCAATCATGTTTTGGAAGATATTAGTATTGACCCTGCTTATTATTGCCTAGCAATTAGTGTAAAGACCACAACTAATAGGCTCCTTTTTCTCAGTACATGGATTAAATTACTTAAAGGCAGTTGTTGCCTCTTTAGAGAGGGATGCACCATGGAAAGCAAGACCTTCCAAAGTTATAATCAGAACCCTAGAAAGAACTGTGTCGTTATTGTTCAGTGACACCATACGTAGCAGTTTGCCTCAAATGAATGATATTGCACCTTTGTGTTTTATTTAACTTGACAGAAGTGTAAAAAAAATTATTCATTCCAGTTCAGCTGCAGGAAGCAATTGGTCTCAGTCTGTGACACTTCTGATGAAGGCTATGGTCAGTTTCATGTTAAGCTGATAATTGACTATAACTTTGGAAGGTGCTGCTTTCTGTGTTGCATCAGACAGTTGGGTAATTAATTCTGTTACTTTGCTTCTGACAGAGTGTAATTTTGTCATGGTAACAATGATTTCATTATATTTAGAAATACATATGGGTCAGAGTTTTAATAACTGTAACTTGATTGGTGGGGTGAAAATAACATCAGAAAGTAGCGAGAGTGAAACTTGAATGCATAGCAAACTCCCAAAGAACCTTGAGATAGTATTATGGTCCATGGGGTTGCTGGAAGTGTAACTTTTTAAAAATGTGATTGGCTTGCTTTTTTTTTCCACTTCTAAGTAATTTCACTGCTGAGGCTCCACAGTACAGTTAGCAAGGATGAACTTTGGTGTTCTGAAGTTGGCAGTGTTTGTTGCATCATTAATAGGCACAATACCAGTTGTGACAAGTTGCTCTTGTTAATCATGTAGCTGATGGTACCTGGAGTTCGAAAACACTGGCATTATTAATTTAATATAGTTCCACTAGAGTCCATGGATTTTGTTGATTGCATTTCTGCTTAAAATACTGGAGGTATGTTCTCCCTAAATGATCCATTTGAATCTTGTGTTTCACCGATGAAGCTTTTTTTCAGAACGTGAACCAGTGACAGTAAGAACATAACACCTAAGATTGGTGTCACGGACCGATGTGCAACTAAAACTAAGAAATAAATTTAACACAGATATATGGAAAAATATCTCAGTCAAAAAGTGAAAAATTTCTTGAATAATCTGGCAAATTGGATGGTGGAGGCAGAAAGGTTTGTTTAAAATGCAGTTGGCTGTTATAATGGGAGAGTTAAGGCATTAGAGGAATGAGCTGCAATGGGCCAAAATAGTCTTTCTTATACAAGAACAAAGCACCGTAAATGCTGGAAATCTGCAATAAAATCAGATGATGCAGGGAATACTCAGCAAGCCTGGCCACATCTGTGGAAAGAGAAACAGAATTAGCGTTTTGGATCAGTGACCCTTTGTCTGGTCTTTTCTTACCTTTGACTTACCTGACGTTTCAGTGCAGTACTAAGGAAATGCTGCACCATTGGCAGTGCTGTCTTTCTGATGCTTTCTGAAACCAAGGGCACCATCTGCCTCTCAAAAGAACATGAAATATCCAGTGGCACTGCTCAAAGAAAAGCTGTGGCGTTTTCCCACCTCTCTGCAACATTTATTCTTCAATCATCACCACCAAAAACAGGTTACCCGGTTATTACATCATTTGTGGAAGCTTGTGCATTACAAAAATGCCTACACTTTCAAGATTACCCAATTAGCCATGATTGTGTTTTGGGATGTCCTGAGGTGGTGGTGAAGGGCGCTATTTTAAGGCAGCTTATTTCTTTCATTGTGCTGTAGCCAAAAATGTGAGGTGAAGCACAGACTGAACACAAGCCATTAAAGGGTGGGATCTTCCACTTCAGTTGTCCCAAAGCTTTACTTTTAATACTTTTTTTCCAAAGTTGTTTCATATGCATTCAGCTTTGGGAGCTTACCTTAACTTTTTTATTTTCTCCCCTTTAAGTATGAACATATTGATGGGTAATTTTGCTCTTTCGTCTGAATCAAAATGCCAGCAATATCAAATTAAAACAAAGCTGCATGTTTAGTTGTAGGGTCTGCCGACATGGATATGATCCTATGGTTAATTTCTAGGTTAAGACTGCATGAATTGCGCTGGAGTTGTGTGCAGAAACCCGGGGAGGGGCAAGGGGCTAGTGGAAAGGAAGGTAAAAGTTTCACCAATTGAGAATTTTAGCCAAAGGAGTTGGTGTAAGTCAAGAGGGGGAATAGAACTAAATGGATCATGTTTTTAGAGTCCAGGTGCCATGGCCAAACTGGTTTCCTTCTGTGCTGTAAAATTAGACAACAGCAAAGCGAGATTTTGCATTCACCCCAACCAACAATCAACAGGACATTTTACCCCCTTAGCCTCCTTCCTTATCCCTACCAGAAAAATTATATTTTTAACATTTTAGATGTTGTCTGGAACGTTACTCAAGTTGAAAGGTAATAAAAACAATTGGCGAGGATGGGTAAGAAAGAATTAACATTTATTTATACAACATCTTTAAGATGTCCTATAGCATTTTACAGCCACTTTACCTTGAAAGTCTTGTCACTGGTCAGGAAAATTGTACATGGCAGAGGCCCACAAACTCAAAGAGATTACCTCTTTTGGTGGTGCGGGCTGAGGGTTAAATATTGTGCAGGGCACTGGGATTGTTGCCTTGTTCCTCTTCAAATAGGACCATGGGACGTTTCCTGTTCACCTTGGTTAAACGCCCCTTCCAATATACTGCACTTCTGATAGTTCAGCACCCCTCAGTGCTGCATGAAGTTGTACAAATGAAATGTTATGTTTCATCATTGGTGTGTCATAGGCCGTACACCTTAGAATTGGTGGTTAATAGCTGTTTATTTAAAGCTTTCCTCCAGGATGATGGAGCTCCTTTTTAAATACGGACATGAAAGTGCTGGAAATACTCAGCTGGCCTGGCATCATCTGTGGAGAGAGAACCAGAGTTAATATTTCATGTTGAAAATGACTCTTCTTCAGTAGTGGGAACTCCCTTTTTAGTTCATTTTTCAGTTCCAATTCAAACCAATGTGTTTGCATCTCAATGATGATGTGTATGTGAGCTATTATGAAGTTATATTATTGGTCTTGCAATCCTATAAGTTAACCTGTACCCAGGAAAAATATAGTGTCTTTAAATGTAGATATAAGGCCTTTAATGTGGTGAAGCATCCCAAGGCATTTCTTAAGAACGTTATCCAACAAAATTTGATACTCAGCCACATAATGAGACAGTAGAACATGTTATCAAAAATTTCAGTCTAAGAGTAAGTAGGTTTTAACGAGCATGTTAAAGGAGGAAGAAGAAGTGAAGATGTTTGGGGTGGGTGGGCAGGCTGGAAGGGGAGGTGCGTGGTGGGTGGGTATTCCAGAGTTTAAGACCTAGACAGCTGAAGGTGATGGCATTGCCCCCATGTTGGGGGAAAGGAATGTGGGGACGCAGAAGTGGCCAGAATTGTAGGAAAGCAGAGTACTCAGAGGAATGTAAATGTGGAGGAGGTTACAGAGATTGGGAGAGGTGAGAACATGGAGAAATATAAATGCAATTTAAGAATTTACACACCAGACTCTTGCTCTAGCATATTCCATTTCTTGCTTTGTAATGCACATGGACTGAGATTGTGCCCCTATGGCTCAGTCAGTGAAAGCATCACCTTGCTTAGAGTTGAGCTCTACAAACAAGAAAGTTCACGTTACATCCCTGGTGTGTACTGAGTTAGGGGATCAGCAGGAACACTAATGTTTGGCCTTGGCTTTACGGGCTTGAAAGCCAGTGTTCCTATTCCTGATTGCTATCCAATCAATGCTGCCTGGTTCTGTGTGTGTTTATGTGTGCGTGTCTGTCTGTCGCAAATATATTCATTTACCAATGTTCATCCTCTCAGTGTTGAACATTAAAATATTTTAGGACTGAAGCAGTTTGTTTTCCCCTTAGAGAAGAGCCAGGTGTTGATAAAGCTCTGAGCCCTAATGATCTTATATTTGTCGCCAATGCACATTTGTAATTGTATATCTACTATGATATTGGTTTTACATGTAGCAGCAACCACTTCACCGGTCCGGTTAGAGAGTGAACAAGAAGGTTGGAGCCTGAAACCCAATGGTGATAATCATAGCTAAACCAAATTAAGTAGTCTAGGAACGAAGGTTATGACAGTATCATTGCTGGAACTTATGGTGGTGTGGTACTCACACGACACTGCGGTGCACTAGTTAAACACTGATCCGTATATACCAGAAAAGCTGCTTTTCCCTCTTTCTCTCTCCCAATTTTCTACTCTTTTCTCCCCACCTCTCCGAAAAGTGTGAGCTTGGGCAAGGTTACGGTTCTGCTGGCAGGCTTGCAAAACCTTGCTCAAGAAGCCCTTCCCCATATGATTCCAGATGTTCAGTTAAACCAGGCTACTCCAAAACTGGGGCACCACTGGTGAGACTGAACTCAGACACACACGTACTTTTCAGCAGCAGTTGTGAGCAGGAGAGGAAACCCTGTCTGGTGTTTTTATTACTTCCTCACCTTACAGAACTAGAAGGTGATGAGGCCAAATGTTGCACCTGAATTGTTGAGCCAGTTAATTGCCTTACATCATTTTGGAAAGGCCGAGAACTTCAGTCTAACTTGGCAATTTATATTTTACAGGGACTGCTCTTGTGTGATGCTGTGAACTGCGTCTTGGTCATTGGTCTGGACTTTCTAAAGAAATCTGCAGATACCGGGCTCCCAAACATCGGTGAGTCAAGGATTGAACGTACCTCTCGAATGTAGGTTCTATCATTGCGCCACTATGGAGTGAGGGGTGAGTGTCAGCTCCAGCCCTGCTCCTCTTTATAACTGATTTATATTGTGAGAAGTGGGGAGGAACTGACTGGGAACAGAAGAGAAGGATCGCACCTGGCCACACCAGAACCTCCTGACAGTCAACCACAGTGGTGCTGATTTGAGAACAGGCCGAGTACTTGCCTGCTTTCCCAGTAGGACAATGGTGTACAATTGAAGATGAGGTACAAATTTCTAAGAAAGAAAATCACATAAAAAGGAAATTCTTCAGGAGGGGGGAGAAATAATCAGCCACATCCTCTGTTCAGTCAGCTGTGAAATTCAGTTACCTTGGTAACATTTTTTAAAATCCAACTCAGCAAGTGATTTCTCTTAATCCTCTGCGTCACTTTCACAAACCAGGTGTATTTAGAACTATTTAGCATGCAGGACTGTGTGCTGAGAACAAAACGAAACCTTAAAATTAAAACTACCTTGTTCCTCTCCCCCATGCACCAGCAGCTCTCCTTAGAGCTATTGATAGCACTGGTCACTCTGAGAAATGAATGGGAAGCAAAGAACGGGGCAAGGGAGGGAAAGGAATAATTGGAATAAAATAAATATTGCTTTTTCTCTGGTCCTTCATCTCATTGCTGGTTGCAGGTTCTTATTGTGTACATGAATTTGCTTGTTGCACTTCAGTGTAATTCATTGTCTGTGATATGCTTTACACGGTGTTATGTTAATATTTCTTTAATGAAGAGTATTAATATTCAGCTTTGTTTGCAAGACTACAATCTCCCTATGCAAGACTGCACTCCACATGTGACCTTATCCCTGCTAGTCAGCATTGGTTGAACTGTATAATTGTATAGAAGATATAATGGCCTAGAAATTAAGCTGCACCATCTTTCAGGTGTCAAATGGTCTCCTAAACCACCTCGTGGTGGGCAGGAGGCTAAGACCGATTGTGAGATGGAATTTCCCACCATGTTGACAAAGGCCAAAAAAATCAGTGTGCAGTCCCCATGCCTGAACAGGTATAAGTCCATTTTGGATGTTCAACAAAGGGGCGTAACATGTGTTTGAGGGCTGCACTGTAACGTTGGGTTGTTTTGAGCCAGAGCAGGTGCCAGAAGTAGCTGCACATAGGAAAACCAGGCTCCACATGTGGCCTAGTAGGGAGCCCTTAAAAGGCCATAACCATCAAGGTAGTACTAAAATATACAACGTTCCCTCCCACCTCACTTTGGCCACTGCTTTTGCCCTCTTGGCAATTGCTTCCTTCTCAACGACCATTCAACAGCGGCGGCTTTGTTGCAGTGACCTGATCATCAATCGTGCTTCAGCAGCTCGATGGGAATGACACCTGAGGCCCAATATTGGGTCTATCTCACCATCCAGGCTCAGGAATTATCCACACTTCCAAGCCTACGCATGTATAAGTGCAAAGCACGATGCACATTGCACTCTACAGCAACCTGCGAGAGTCTATCAATTTCTGTAGCTCAATTAGAAAAAACATTCCTCCGTTACAGAAGCTCCTTGTGACAATGCTGCTGGTGGATGTACAAGCATATACCCAGAGCTTAGCCTGGCTGGATTGGAAAAGGTGAATTTGCCTAAGCATCGAATCTGGGCCAGCTTTATACTGGAGGGTGCACTGTGTGTACTCACAGTTAACACTGAACAATGTGCTATATCTTGTATTATTTTTGTATGATTGCATAAAACATAAATTAAGATAAACAATTATTAATTATTATAAATCTCTTTACAGTATATATAAAAAAAGCAAAGTATAATTTTTTTAAAAAAACCTTTTAAAAGTCATCCATTACTGATGGTTTAATGAGTTTCATTCTGGAACCTTCTTGGAGAAGTGGGCTGAATGGCTTTAGTAGAGGGGTGCAGATCTAGTGGGACTGAAACTGAAGCAGTGAGAGGGCTAGGGGGAACTAACATTTAGTGTATGATCCTGACGAGTCTGATGAAAACAGAATGAGATATGTTGTGTTTTCTGGAGTAAGCTAGTGTGTCTTACACAGTTTATGTTGAAATATATTTGGAATCTTGACTGCCCTGGGCTAATTGCTGTCCCACAACTTGGACTTCAATTTGGGCTCCAATCTCTATTTTTTAACGAGCACCAATGGATCGACTCAGATTCTCTACTCAATGACAACTTCCCGAAAACACCACCTCTTCCCGTTTTCCCTGGTGCTATGACTATGATTGAATCTCAATTGCCAGCCTACCGAATTCAAATTCCCCCTCAAATCAATCAGTTAGGGTTCCTGGTCCTGATTGCTATCCCAAGACTCCTTTTTGGAAATAATACACGAGATGCTGATTGTGAAGTTAGGTTTTCTCTTTACCCCTCCCCGCCCACCATGTCATTGTCCAGCGCTGCACCTGAAGAATGAATACTTGGGTGAGCTATCAGAGACCACCTGTGAATCATTGCTCTAGCGAGAGAGGGTGTGTGTTTGTGTGTGTGAGAGAGAGTGTGAGTGAAACTGGTTCTAAAAGAAAACCCTGATCATATAGTGACAGATTAGCTCTATAATATTTTTTTTCAAATTGAAAAATGGAAGTCCTGTAGGGCAAGAAACTGTTAGGATTGGAAAGAAGAAACCTAGGCGAGAAAACCAAGTTAATTAGAAAGTAGTAATTTGATGACATGGTATTACAAACCCTGAGGATTGTAGGGAGAAGAGAAGATAAGTGAGGAGCTCTACAGTTTTGGGATCCTGGAAAAGAAAGAGTAGAAAAGACAGTATGATGAACTTTGTTTGCAACTCAGTAAGGAGAGGAGTATATAGCATGGTATATTTAGCACAAAGGACAATAGCGGAAAGTTTAGAGGAGCACTGGCCGTAGTCTATAGATATATTAGAGAAAGACGAGTGGTTGAGACTACAACAATTTGTCAAAACTCTGGGCTGTTCTTTTATATCCATACTGAAGCTGCTTCCTTGCTAACACTGTCATCCATGAGGTCGAAGAGGGCATGGATTCGGACCCATCAGATTGGTGGGTGATAGATGCACTCATAACATTAACATTCCGCCATCTTCCTCTAACATGATGCACAGTGCCTTAAAGTTGTTGTGCACTCACTTAGTTCAGCATTGAATGGTGGTGAACGGATTGATGTGACGTGACTGCTCTTTAACTTTGAAACTCATAATCTGCGGAGATGAGGCAGAGTCCTGGCTGTGCTCCCAGGCCCTCTGAATGAACCAATATATTTATTGAAGGTGTGAATTAATTCCACACAAAACAAAACCCCAGTAATTGTTGCCAGGAACAAGTTCTGTGCATCCAGAGCCAAGCGTAAGGAACGGGGCCAACTGATGCAATAATATGGTGAACGAGGTCCTCAGGATAAACTGTCTATACATACATCGGCTATCCCTCGATTTGAAGATGATGTCTCTACTCAAGGTCATGAGTTTCAGCCAGTGGTCTTCAAGTGACTGAACAGATTGATTCTCAACATGCATATTTTTGGGCGCATGGGACAGGATATCCCATGAGGTAGTGAGATCCAGAGTGCAGGATTTACTTTCTTTTCTTTCCTTTGCTGCTGCTGTGCCTCATCATTAAGGCATTTGGACTGGAAGCGTGATACAGCTTGATGGACAAGTTATCGTCATTCTGAATGATTGGTAGCAAACTCCACCCAGTCATTAATGTCAACACCATCATGCTTCAAGGAAAGCGTCAGTGTCTTTGAAGCATTATCTATGTCCTTCCTTGAACATTAGCAATTTGAGAGTTGAGAGGACAGGGCCTGGTGGGGAAGATGGTTTTCAGGCATCCGGACACAGTGTCCAGTCTATCAAAATTGATTTTGCAGGAGTTTTGCCTGAGTGCTTCTGGGCCAGGCTTCAAGAAGGGCACCAATGGTTGTTTGACGGTCCTCTGATTGAATCCGGACGATGTGGCGGAGGCATTGCTGATGGAATTTCTCTAGCGCTCTTATGTGTCGGGGATACACAGCCCAGGTCTCCCTGCAGTACAGCAGTGTGGTGACGATAATTGGTCTGTACACTTGAACTTCTGTTGACTAGCAGAGGTCCTTGTTGTCAAACACGTGCTGCTGTAGCTCATGGAAGGCTGAACTGGCATAGCTGATTCAGCATTGATCCTCCCATATATGTTGAAGGAGAGGCTCTATAATGTGTTGAGCACTTCCCATACCTCAGCAGCTACCCCTCTCAGTAGGCCACCATTGACGAGGAAACCCAAGTAGTCTATGAAAGCAACTACAACTACCCTGAGATTGGATCATTGATTTGGTCTTGGACTGATATTGAGAAAGGTGGTATAAATGACCTGAGCCTTGTGGTCTGTAATTCAGGATGGCTTCTGAGTGAATTATTATTTTTCCTTTGTCAAAATTTTCACCCTTACTTTCTTAACCTCTGTTTTCTGTTGGGGTATGGTTTCACAGTGGTAAATCTTCAGGTACTTGCCTAGTAGGCATTTCGGCTATGGGTAGCATCACAATCAAGGCTGAATTTGTCACTTGTGCAGGTGCTAATGGATCAGAATCAGCAGCAGAAATCCTGGCTTCTTTCTCCTTATTGTTTTCTTTCTTACCCCTCCCTTTTTTGTGTGTGTGTGTGGTGGGGGGGCACGCGCGCGCCTGTGCTCCCTGTCTGTCTCTCTCTTTTCCCCACCCGCCACAATTCTTGCTGCCGCTCCCCCTCTCGTTCTAAAGAACAGGCACTTGGTGGCATAGAACTTGAATATTGCTGAAAAGTGAGACATGTTGCCAAAACTTCTTGTCTTGCACTTGTCAGGACGAATGCAAGAATGCCAAATTTCAAGCGATCACGCCAATTTATCCCACAGGAGAAAAGGGGTGCTTATTGGCCAAGGCCTTGCTATGGAAAAACAATGGAGAATTATAGGCTCCCCAAGCTCCCAGGTAATTCAAAGAAGATGGAAGGCTTGAACATATTCCTTATGGTTGCAGAGAATGGGTCCCAGGGTATGAATGTATGCCGCTTCTAGCAAGCATAAATGGGCCATGTTACGAGCTTGACTGATTATCCTAAATTGGTTGTTCGTGTAGCTATTAGCACACTCTGGATTGTTCAGAAAGTGCTGACCAATCACAAAATCACATCTAACAGTAGATGTTTTGTTTTGGGTTTTGTAAGTGTGGGTGGTTGAATACAGTCTGCCTATAGCAGACAGCCAGAGGAACATGCTGTTTGATTCAAGCAAAATACTGCAGATGCTCTGAAGAAAGGCCATACAGATGCAAAACGTTAACCATGTTTCTGTCTCCACAGATGCTGTCAGACCTGCTGAGTTTTTCCAGCATTTTCTGTTTTTAATCGCTGTTTGATTCGATCAGCCAACCATTGTGACGTATGGCCTATGTACTTGGCATCACATTGGCACTAAAATTCATACATGAGATTGCTCAATTGTGTGTTGGGCAGAATGTCTTTCTGGACTGACTGCAGCATCTTAGTAGCAGAAAATACCACTTGCATCATCACTTCATAGTAGCAGTGTGGAACGGCTTGTTTAACCTGTCGTACAAATTTTTTAGGTGCCATCATACAGGGAAATGGCTTTCCTGATCAGATCATTACTTGCTGTGTATCTTGCAAACTCGTAAATGGGCCAAAGGTCACTATTTTTGGACTCAAAGTACCCATTCTACCTCTGATTTCCTTGGACTAGATGATGCCTATAAAATGACAGGTGAAGACTGAGAGAAGTCAGATGAAGGTTCTCTTGGCCACTCTTAGCAGTGAATCAGCTACACACCTGGTCTGACCTACTGACTGAATGTGAGGTCTTGTCCAACAAACTGTAAAGGTGTCACTGCTTGCACACTGTTAAACTGCATGGCAATATAACAGCACTTACTTATGACATGCATGCATGCAGACCTGTGCTGGAGGTGGCACAGATGCGTGTTCTACCATGTTGCCATGCCACACTGTTTTCTAAAAGGTTAAGGGGACGATATCTTGTTGTCTTGATCCCCTCACACTGGCATCCTTGCTGTTGTGTTGTTGCGTCCCAACCTTCAAAGACACAATTTACTGTAAGGCAATGGGTTTGAGCATGGTATTGTTGGAGTATGTTGGGGAACATCCCTTCTTGATCTTATCCATGAAGGTTTGAGAATATATTGAAATACTCTCAACTTGTAGTTCCTTTTCTGCAAGAGAGAAACATGAAACATAATCACTTACAGAAGTAGAATCACAAACATTCTAATACACCCTGAGTTTATTCAGTCCTAGGAGCTGTTATTTTGTGTGATCTTATGGATACGTTTTACCTTGACTTTCATGGATTGCTGGTGGAATTCTATTAAACAACATATTGCAATTATTTAAGATTTTCCAACCCATGAGTTGCAAGATTTTGCATAAATCAAATTATATGATTTAAGTTATCACACACCACTGATATTTGCCCCACTGGGTCCTAATATAGATTGAACAGAGACTCCTTTCTTCTCAGAAAGATGATCCACACTAATGAGGATTGAACACTAAGAGAAAGTCCAGCTGGTTGCAGCTGTTGGGACATGAAGTCACAAAATTGGATTACAGAAGAAGCACTTAGGACCAGGAGGAAACGAAGCAAACATCTCTTTGATTTTAATAGTAAATTGGTTTTGTGTGCAGATAATATTCAGCACAAATATGTAATTGTAGATGCACCCACAAAAATGCTATAACTGCTGGTTTAACAGAATGTGTATAAACACAGGGTTTATTTTCTTCTATTCAGCAACTTCAGAAGTAGATGTGAGTACCTTTCCTTATTAAGTAAATATTTGCATTTACACTATTTTGCAGTCATAAAAAAGTATGACCACTGACTGTGGTGAAAGTAATATTACCAACTCACCATAGCAACTGTCGTTTTTATTAATCCACTAAGTGTTGATTTGGTTAAAATGTTGATTCACAGTATGATTCGTTTTTGGATGTATTTTCTGCTCTTCAAGGCAGATGCTCTCTGTGCAGGGGGAAATAGCATATCAATGTGGAACGCTTCCAGGTCAGATTTAGTGCAGATGACTGCGGAATAAAACTCCCTCTACTTAGCTCCAACCAATGTGCCTCAAGTTCAACCTCTGAAGAGCGGACCTTATTGCGCCAATATGATATTTCCAAATCTCACACCAGCCTCTATGATTGTGGTTGAGATTTCCCATTTGTGGATTGGCCAAGGCAGTGGGATGATCAAAGAAAATGCCTTAAAATGATTGGGGTTTCATCTTTAATTACCTTTGCATGTCTTTGCTCTATTATAAATGAGGAAAGCTTCCTAACAGGCCAGGCTGGAACTTGTAACTAAGAAAAAACAATTTCAAAATACTGTGAGATGCTTCTTGTTAAATTACAAGAAACCTGAGCTTCAGTATTTATAGGGTGGCGGGAGGAGGGGGACGTTGTAGCAGCTGGAAAACCCAGAAATGCAGGTAACCCAAGAATTTAACAGCAGGGCTTTATTTAACTTTATTGGGTCTCTTTCTCAGCTAGCAGCCAGCCAGATCGAGAGGCTGGCAGGTGGGAAGGCCACCAGAACAAGGCCGCAGTGGGGAGGAGGGAGGGAGTATGTCAGGCAGACATTTTTGGCGGGGTGGCGCCATGGTGAATATGGGGGATGAGCATTGAAGAGTGTGTAGAGGTGGGGAAGGTCCAATCACAAGCAACGGTGCTGGCTAGTTTGGGGTCCGTGAGGGAAGCACTCCTGCTCCTCCCGGCCCAAAGCAGTGCTGGAAAGGCATTTAATTTGATGAATCTGGCCATTCTCACCTCCTTTCAGCTGCTGAGTTCTGGGAAACATCGGTCACATGTACAATCAGAAGTGGGATGCAATTGTGTTTTAGATTTTTAAATCTTTAAATCTCTCTTTCACCTGTCCTGGGGTTTCTCAATACTGACAGAAAAGGAAAGAACTTGCATTTATATCTTGTCTTGCCCCTCCTCAGGGTATCCAATATATTGCACAACAAATAGTTTACTATCGAGTAGCAGTAACTGATGTCATGCAATGCAATAGTCGCACAGAAAGATCCCACCAACTATATTTAAATGAATGACATGAATGCAGCAGGGAGGCAGTGGTATAGTGGTAATGTTGCTGGACTAGAAATCCCGCAGCCCAGGCTAATGCTCTGGGCACATGGGTTCAAATCCCACCGTGGCAGCTGGTGAGATTTGATTTTGGGTAATAAATCTGAGATATAAAGCTAGTCTCAGTAATGCTGACCATGAAATTATCATCGATTGTCGTAAAAACCCATCTGGTTCACGTCCTTTAGGGAAGGAAATCTGCCATCCTTACCTGGTCTGGCCCATATGTGACTCCAGACCCACAACAATGTGGTTGACTCTTAACTGCCCTTTGCAATTGCTTAGCAAGCTATTCGGTTCAAGGGTAATTAGGGATGGACAACAACTGCTAGCCTTGCCAGCGGTGTTCACATCCCAAGAAAGAAAGAATAAAGAAAAAAAGTTTAGCTTAGTAATTTTCTTGAAGAAGGACTCCAGTAGTCAGTCACCATTTGGGGGAAGGGTGGGGGGTGTTGGTGGAACTTGCCTCTATGTAAATAGTGTGGCAGCTAGTTTTGTCTACATACAGTGATGTTCCACAAACAGCATGCATGGCTAATTTTTTTCTATGTGACTGCTCCTGGACAAATTATTGACCAGGTTGCCTGAGGCTCCCTTGCTGCTCTTCAGCTTCTGATTTGGATGTACCTCTCAACAGGAAAACTTGGGTAAAAGTCTCATGCCATAAAATGGCATCTCCTGACAATGCTGTGCTCCTTCAGTATTGCAGTGAAGTGTCACAGCCTTGGTTATGTGTTCAAATACTGAAGTGCAACTTGACTCCATGACTTAAAGCAGAAGCAAGCGTGCTCCCAACTTGGCCAAGCTGACACTATAAAGAAAGTAGAATCAACTTTGATCACCAGACATACTTGCAATTCTTACCAGAAACTTTACTCGGGAATTCTTGGTCATTGAATTTTCACAAAATCAGAAATTTCCACCTACGCCTTCCGCAGAGGTGTCAATGCAGTTTGTTCTCAATGCATCTTTTTGACGAAGCTGCTTTCAGTTGACAACACTTCCAGTTGCCGCATTTGTTTTCTTCTGCACGCTGCCACTGTTCATTCCTGGCAGTGGGCAGAGGCTTGGAAAAACAGTATTGGACAGAGCGGGACCATTACAACTGAGCTCTGCAGAAGGATAAACCCTTTGTTTTTTTTGTCTTAACCTGCAATTGTGGGTGCAAGGATACCAGCTAGAAATTGCTGACTGTTCATACAAAACATGGACAGATGACATACATAAAAAAGGAAGAATAAAACATGCAATTATGCAGGATCTTTCATGACCAGAGGTCACCAGAAAGGACTTCAAAGTCACTGAATTACCTTTGAAGTATGGTTATCTTGTAGGGGAACATGGCAGCCAGAATACCAAACACTAGCAAGTGTTAAGTGAAAGCGCAGAATATACAGGCATTTCAGGAAAGATGAGTAAAGTCCACAGCGTAAGATAGCTGCTTCCACAGAGAAGGGAGTATGCTAACCCTTAACTCTGGCAGTATGAGGAAACTATCACGGACAACGTCCGCGGAACAAGCCTATGGTTGCTATGGGATTGACGGCTTTGCCAAACTATTGGATGTGGAGAAAAGCAACATGCTCATAATTTTTACCATTTAAATTTATCGCCCTTGCTGTCTGGCAGTTGGCTACTAGTGCCACCTACATACTAGTGACTCTACTTTTAAAATATTAAAACACATAAGATATTAGGATGTTTTGTGAATTTTATGTGGTGTTTTATAAATCTGAGTTGATTTACTTCTCTTTTTCTTTCTCACTCCGGTATCTACTCTACCTATTTGCCTTTCTCTCTTTTCTCCCCCTTCTGCCAACCACTCCCAAGAACATAACACAACAGGACTTGCGCTGCAGTTCACCACTCCGTGGCGCTGACCATTCGTGCTGCAGTCTAGCACCTTGGAGAATCCACCTTCAGGCCTGTGTTGGAGCCAGTGTGCACCTATTGCTAACAGGAGCTGGGTGACAAGGTTAATGCCCTCTGCTGGGCACAGAAGCCAGCTGAGAATGGGGGAATGATAGGTGAAAGAGTTGAAGTGGCTTGTTTTAAGTGCCTGAATAATTCTGAATGAGAAAGCAGATTTTCTTCCCATCACTGCCTGTTTGTGACACGTTAGTGTGATTCTTCTTCCCGAACCAAGACATACCCCTTTGCTATCCAGCTGCTCTCACCAGTTGCATCCTGATAAATCTAATTGCGGTTTGAGTATCACTTGCTGTGGGTTCTCTTCCTGCTCCCACACTGTTACCACTGGTGCCCCCCCCAAGGATCTATGCTTGGCCCCCTCATATTTCCCGGTTGATCAGCTCAGCTGAAAAAATCTCCCCAGATAAGAAATAGTCCATTCTTGATGTTCTTCCCTCCTACCAAACTGTCCAGACTGGTGGCCAAAAATGTTAATGTGTATGGCTGTAATTGCTTTGTAGCCCAGAGAGATAGTTGTGTTTGAGTCTTTTGACTGGCATGGAGAGTTGGGGTTTTACAAATGAGTCCCCAAAGCACAGATGCTTGTGTGTTTTTAGTGAGCCAAATGCAAAACAAATCATTAGTACAATCAGCCAATGTAAAGGTGGAGCTACTTTATTCCATTTCCCCGTCTTCTTAGACACCGCTCCCTTGACACCTCCGCCCTCACCTTCAACAACAAGCGTGAGGAGTTCATAGACTTCTTTGTCACTAAGATCAAGACCATCCTTGTCCCTCCCTTCCACTAGTCCACCAGGTCAAAATTCCTTTAATGTTCCCCACTGCCCTAGCTCTGAACTTGCATCTTTCTCTATTTACTTTCCTAGCTCCCCTTATGCCCTATCCAAGCTCATCTTATCCATGAGACCTAATTCCTGCTCCCTTGACCCTAATCCTACAAAACTGCTGATTCGACAACTTTCCCTCCTGGTCGTCATGTTAGCTGATATTGTTAGTTCTCTCTCTTTAGGTGTTGTCTCTCTCTCCTTTAAATCTGGCCTCATGACCCTTGTCCATCAACCCTTGACCCTACTATCCTTGCAAACTACCACCCCTTCTCCAACCTCCCTTTCCTCTCCAAAGTACTTGAACATGCTTTTACTTTCCATCTTTTCCCGAGCTAAATGTTTGAATCCCTCCAATCAGGTTTCCATCCCTTCTGCTGTACAGGAATGGCACTTATCAAAGTCACAAAAGGCATCCTATATGACTGCGACAAAGGTAAATTATCCCTAATCTTCCTCTTTAACTTGTCTTCAACCTTTGACACAGCCGACCATCCTTCTCCAACACTCCTTCACTGCTATCCAGCTGCTCTCACCTGGTTGCATTCTTATCTAATTGTAGCTTGAATATCACATGCAATGGGTTCTCATCCTGCTCCCACACTGTTACTGCTGGTGCTCCTGAAGGATCTATCCTTGGCCACTTCTTATTTCCCAGCTCTCTGCTATCCCTTGGCGACATCATCCGAAAGCACCACATTAGTTTCCACGTGTATGCTTATGACACCTCACCACCAACTCTCTCGACTTCTTCACTGTTGCTGAATTATCAGACTGCTTATCTGACGTCCAGTACGGGATTAACAGAAAATTCCTGCAATTAGATATTGGAAAGACTGAAAGCTTTGGCCACGATATTTTTGATGGCAGACTTTCCCTTCCCACCATCCAAGGATTTGGCAGCAAACACACCCCTGCTGCCCCGTAGCTATTTCATGCTCCAATGATGTTAGTTGGCTGGAGGCGGGACTTCTGTACCTCAGTCAGGAGGAAGTCCCGCCTCAGAGAGCTGCCGACCAGTCAGATTGGCCGGCAGCTCTCTAGTCCCTGCAGTGCCAGAAGCCGAAGTGAACAGCACCAGGACTGCAAGCAGTCCCCAAAGCCTAAATCCTGGGAGTCCAGGGCCAAGTAAGCTTTGGGGTCTTGAGGTGGGGTAGGTAGGTGAGGCCTGGGGGGCTAGACAAAGTCGGGTTGGAGTTTTGGCGGAGGCTGGGATATGAAGAGAGCCCCCGCAGAGGTCAGACCTTTTGGGGGCTCCCAGTGTTAAAAATGAGGCTGCTGATGGGGAGCAACCACACCACCCCCCCACCCTCCTCCCCGTCCTTCCTGCCTGATGCCTGAACAAGTTTAATTTGCAGGCTTTCCCCCCTGCTCCTGAATTGCCTAACTCAATGTAAAATTACAGAGAGGTTGCGGTGGGCAGAAACCCTGTGGGAAGGCCTTCTAAAAAATTTTATGGTCACCATCCCGCCTAGAAATCCGTCAGCTGGGCAGCAAAATTCTACCCAATGATTTTTGATCCTCACTCCAAGCTTCGTTCCCTAGCTGCCGACCCCATCTCACTCACTAGCAACAGTCTAAGACTGAATGAATGTCTTTGCAATCTTGGTGTTATATTTGACCCCCAAGATGAATTTATGAACATACAGTTGAGCCATCGCTAAGATGCCTATTTTTAAACTGCAAAACTTTGCTCCTGTCTCAGCTCATCTGCTGCTGAAACCCTCATTCATGCCTTTGTTACCTCTTGGACTTGACTATCCCAGTGCTCTCTTATGTGGCTCAGTGTCAATTTGTTTTATAGTGCTCCTGTGAAGTGCCTTGGGACATTTTACGCCAAAGGTGCTAAATAAATATAAGTTGCTAAATCTCCTTTATAAGGCTATGGGAAAAGAGCAGAAGAGTTTCTTTTCTTTAATCTTTCTTAGAATGTGGGCATTGCTGGCAAGGCCAGCATTTGTTGCCCAGGCCAGCATTTGTTGCCCATCTCTGATCCCCCTTGAACTGAGTTGTTTGCTCAACCATTTCAGAGAGTAGTTAAGAGTGAACCACATTTTGGAGGTCTGGACTTGCCTGTAGCCCAGACCAGGTAAGGATGGCAGATTTACTTCCCTAAAGAGCATTCATGAAACAGAGGAGTTTTTACAAGAATCAATGATAGTTTCATGGTCACCATTGCTGAGACTAACTTTATATTTCAGATTTTATTTATTGAGATCAAATTGTACCAGCTACGTGGTGGGATTCAAACTTGTGCCCCCAGAGCATTAGCCTGGGCCTCTGGATTATTAGTACAGTGATGGTACGCCACCATCTCTCCCTAAACTTGCTTGGCTTGGGCCAAATGATGTCCTTCTGTACTTTGTAGCCTGGCCATACTCGCTGTTGAAACTCGCACATGGAAGAGCAGTACTGCAGGTGCCAATGGAATTATATCCAACTGACAACCTGTGCTTCAAGAGAGGAAAAAAATCCTTGGCGGGGAGGAATAGAGTACTTGAAACAGGTCCACTAGACCTTTGGGGGGGTGCCCATTACCCAATTGGTATAATCAGGAAGCTTCCTGAGGAGTTTATTATTGATATATAGCATTCCTGTCATGTTCAATATTTGAAGTAAATGAGCAGGAAATTATGGTTATAATATGTGTGACTGATGTGATGACATATTGAGGCCTTTTAAAATCTGAATGGAGCTGGTTAATTTAGACTGCTGCAAAGTGTTGACAGTTGCAGCCCTGAAAACAGCCATTATGCCTCTAGTGATATTTGGGCAGTTTTACAGGAGATTGGCGTTCCAGGTACAGATTGTCCAGACTTTCCTAAACCAAGAGTTGTAAATCATTTTCCAGGACCAGTATATGGCAAGTGTGTGTTCCTGGATTCTGAGTCAATGTTCCAAGAAGAATGAGAGGCGACCTTATTGAAACATGTAAGATTCTTGGGGGCTTGACCTACAGGCTTGAGAGGTTGTTTCCCCTGGTGGGAGAGTCTAGGATCAGAGGGCATAATCTCAGAGTAGTGGTCACCCATTTAAGACAGATGAGGAGGAATTTCTTCTCTGAGGGTAGTGAATCTGTGGAATTATTTACCGCAGTGGGCTGTAGAGGCTGGATTGTTAAGTATATTCAAAGTTGAGATAGGCAGATTTTTAATCAGTAAGGGAATCAAGGGTTTTGGGGAAAAGGCAGGAAAGTGGAATTGAGGATTATCAGATCGGCCATGATTTCATTCAATGGTGAAGCAGACTCAAAGGGCCGAATGACCTACTTCTGCTCCTATGTCTTATGGTCTTATCCAGACACTAATTTTAAGCACTATTCCTCTGGGCTTTCATTCTGAGTAGTGTCTGGGGTGGTCTTTTTAGGCATTCTTTTGTTGCTTCATTTTATGTTTGAGAGCCTGTTTGTTTTCTCTCTCTGACCTCTCCTTCCAAAGTTCCAGTACTGAATTCCTTGGACACCCTCCAGTAGCTCATTCAGTTTGCTGGACTTGAGATGAACATCAGACAGATCATTTGATCATACTCATAGTCCAGCTTTATCACATCCTCACCTAGCACCCGCACATGAACTCTGTTCAACTGTGCAGATACCATAGTAGTGGCAACCCAGAAGAGCTAAGTCTAATCATAGTTGTCCTGAATGTACCCTGGTTGAAATAGATTAATTGAATCAAACTTAGCACATTTCTGTTCTGTTGCCCAAGGTACTTATTACCTGAGATTACCTGAGGCAATGCTTTTGTTTCATTTTTACTTACTTGTTGATCTCGACAATTTTAACAGTTCCTGAGCATAGTTTCTATCTCAACCTCTTCACTTTCTGGCCCATTGAGATTTTTTTACTCTTGGTGGAGCCCTTCTTAACTGATTTTTTAACCACTGATTGTGGCTGCTTTACTCTGTCTGCTCAGAGCATTGTGCTACATTTTTTCTATCAGTGGAATTGCAGTCTCCCAAAGATATGCTTGTATATAAGTGGCTTGAATGCCACTAGATTATCTAGTGATGTGCATCATAAAGTAGAATGGAAATCTGTTAGGGGAGTGTGACACTTCTGTCCACTGGGATTGCAATGTGCTGTATAGTGGGATATGGGTTTGTATGCTGAGTTCCTGATCTTGGTCTTGCTGATGTGGAGGCTAGGCACTCCTCTATGGGAAGGCGAGGCATCCAGGTCATCTATGGGTGCTTATTCTGTATGTTTCCTGTGCAATGAATGGATGCATGGCAAATTGTGGGTTGCGATATTGTGGAAGAGCCAATAGTGCAGAATGCAGTGTTGAGCATATGGGAGACTCAGCACTATACATACCAGTTACCTCAGCCCCTGACCTTCATGCAAGGCATAGTTACTTTGGACTCACCAATGAGCAGTGTTCAGTAAAGCTAAGGCTGTGTAAAGAAGCTGTCGTGTAGTTGGGTCATTTGATCCAGGGGGATCAAAAGAGAGTACAGTCACTGGAAGGCAATTTCTACTCTATGGTAGTTTATAGCCCACAGACTTAAAGAATTTGCCTTCATTTGTGATGTTACTAAAGTTCTCAGGTTCAGTGAGTCAGCAGGAACAATGAATGGCTGGACGCAAGGCAAGTTACCTCCCAACAGCTGGCTCACTTCCTTGTGTAGTAGGTACATTATCAACATCGTCATTTATTCACCCCCTCCAAATTCAGGACCTTTAAAGGTCAATGACTTTCTTCAGAACTTTTTCTAGAAACGTTAACCGTGTTTTTCTCTCTCCTGAACTGCCAGACCTGCTGAGTATTTCCAACATTTTCTGCTTCTATTTCAGATTTCCAGCATCTGCAATGTTTTGCTTTTGTGGAAGATGTTAGGTCGTTGTAAACATCACACCAGTTGACGAAAGCTGTTCATAGAGGGAAACTGCCAATCTTGTCTCCTCTGACCTCCATGTGACTCTAGTCACATATTACATGTGTTCTTTTAATACCTTCTAAAATTGTGTCATAAACCACTCAATTCAGCAATACGAACCATGGGCAATAAATGTAGCCTTGCCAGTGTCACCCACATCTCAAGAACAGTTGAATAAGAAAGTACAATTTTTTACCGTAAACTATTTTGAAGTTCACAAACACTTTTAATGGGTGATTAGATAGTTCTTGAAAAAAGAGAATATTGAAGGACAGAGCAGCAGCCAGTTGAGTACGATTCAATTAAGTGAAAGGTGAGGAGAAAAGCCCCAATCCAGATTGATGGGCTGAATGGCCTGTAACAGTCTGAGATCCAATGTTGATCCAACCAGCTAGCCTTACTCTAACATTGGTTAGTGTTCTACCCTGTGATCTGGAAAGTTCATCTTGTTGCTTGCCTGTATTTACTTGCAAAAATAATTTACTGGCTGTAAAGTGCTTTGGGATGTCCTGAGATTCTAACAGCTTGCGAAGTGTGCAAATGGGCATTGGTCTATGTACATAAGGTCAACTCTGCTGCATGGATGCTGTCACCAGGCTTTCAAATATCTGAGAGTATCACATTTGTACTTGATCCTGTCTTCACTTAATAGCTACATGTATGCTGCTGGTAGGAGTTACTGCTGTATTCCCCCTTCTCGCCTCCTTTTTAATCCATGTGTGTTGAAGTCAATTGTTTTGCCATTACACAGTTTGCAAGTAGCTAACTCACTAGAGCTGAACCTGGGATCTTTCTGATCTCCTTGGCTCAATACAAAACCATGCAGTGTGTCAGAGGGCAGTGAGGGCCATTTACTTTGTTAGACATTTTTATTGGGCTTTTCCAGTAATGGGAGTTATAAAGTGTGTGAGATTTTATAAAGTGCATGTGAGGCCTGCAGTGTAATGTGATGAATGGTTCTACTGATGAAGTTGAATGGGTAGCTCACTGGGGATGTAGGCACTTGTAATTTATGCTGAGCTTCATAACCAACAATGTTGCCATATTTCACTGCTGTCTCTGATGTATAGTAATTCTAACACCTATAGTATGTTTTCAGCTGCTTAAAAAAGACAATTATAATCTTGCTGTTGATTCAGTTCAGTGCACCCACTTGCATGGTAAAAAGAGCTGAGGTAAAGGTGCTGTGATCTGATTGGATAAAGGAAAAGGCTCAAGAGGCATGCTTAATTGCCTGCTCCTGTTTTAGTGTTCCAGATGGGCTCGAGGGGCTGAATGGCTTGCTCCTCCTCTGTAATGGTCTTAGCTTTCTAGTCTGCATGACCTCCCTGGTTCAACCATGGTTAACTAATATCAGCCAATATTGGTGACTGTGCCATCACTTTTTAACTAGTGAGCTTCTCACCTTGCTGTTCTCCAGTGACCCTTGCAGGAAAGTGTACGCTTGTTTGGATGGATTGGACATAACTGTGATACCTGCCATAGTGAATAGCAGGCCAACACTCACTCTGCCTGTTCACCCATAGGGTAATGTGATGCTGGGGAGAGGCAGCTCCTATGGAATATTACCACAGCATGGATCAGTGAAGTGGAACATTGGGGGAAGAAATGACTTTGTGTAACATGTCATGAAACTATAATAATTTTCATAATATTATTGTAATTTATTGTAAAGGTAAGTTGATAGTGGGGTTTGGTTTAGCGTGTGTGTGTGTGTTTTAATTGAATTGCAGGCAGCTAGTCTGGGTGCTTTGATGTATCAGAAGGAAAACTGGGTTTGAAATACTAAATACATAAACATGGCTGAAGTTTTAGAATGTGAGGTGTAAAGAACATCTGCATTTTTTTTTAGATAAACCAGAGTTGACAATTTCAAAGAGATGCTGAGGTGTTACACCTAGCCAACAGAGGCTAAGTCAAAAGGTGTGTTTATTTTTCCCAAAGATTACTGATAATATGAGTGCTATGAAAGATTTATATTATGGAAAAAGTAAAGTTGTAAAGACATATTGAGACATGGGATTTACATTAAAAAGCGAGAAGCAGGTGAAAATGAGATGAGGTTACGTGTAAGGAAAGAAGGAATTCTAAGGCTGAACAAGTGTGAAAAGCCTCCAGCCTCTTTGTACCAAGCTGCTGTCTCCAGGAATTGAAACTAAGAGAATTCATTTTAAATATCACCTGTCCAAGGTATTGTATGCTTTGCCTGGGTCTGTTGAAACCTGTGTTGTTTTACTGTTGCCTTAACAGAGATGTAACTGGGAGCGACCTTAATTAGGGAATTTAGGAGTTTTCATAGTAATAATTTGTAGGCCTATGTATGTTCTTACAATAATTTATTTTATTAATAAATGTTTAATTTAGTTTTGTAAAAAACCTGTAAGACTCGGTGGACTTATTACTACTGAATTCAAAGCATGCATTTCAAAATAAAAATACAAATTGCAGAACAGTTGTGGCACTGTTTCAAGTTTCCCTCTGGGATTTGAGCAGCTCAGCATTTACCATCTGCTGTGCCATAACAAACGGCTGACACTATTCAGTGAGCTAGAGGCTTGAAGATATTTTATAGATTCTTAAATCTGAAAACTCAGTGAATAGACAAGTTTCATAATGCAGCTTGGAACATAAGGATGACTTTTTCATATAAAAACAAAATGTTGGAAATGCTCAGCAGGCCTGGCAGCATCTGTGTAGTGAGAAACAGAGTTAAAGTTTCAGGTCGATGACCTTTCATCAGAACTGGGAAAAGTTGGAAATGTAATGGATTTTAAGCAAGATAGAGGGAGGAGGGTGGGGGGAAAAATAATTAAAGGGAAGTTCTGTGATAGGATGGAAGACAGGAGAGATTATGATGAGTATTGTAAGGCTGCACGAAATTGTAGTGGGCCAAGTAAAGAAATAAAAAATATGTCCAGAAGAGGTATGAATGGCAGAATTGTGTACAGCTGCTGGTCAAAAGCAAAAGTGAAGAGGAAATCAAAAGAGAAAATAACAAAACCAAAGAAAAAAGAAACAAAAAGGGGATAGAGGTTACAATCTGAAATTGTTGAATTCAATGTTGAGTCCAGAAGTCTATAAAGTGACAAATTGAAAGATGTAGCTTTCGTTGAGCTTCGTTGGAACAATACAGGAGGCCGAGGCCAGAGTGGGAGCGAGGTGGTTCATTAAAGTGGCAGGCGTCTCAAAGTTCATGGTCACACATCTGGACTGAATGGAAGTGTTCCACAAAGCCTCCTTGACATCTTAATAGTCACAGAAGCAGCGTGCTGTACCACGCATGTATCATCTTGTTTTTCCAACATCACCAAACAGATTATCAGATTTTTTTATATTGTTGTTTGTGGGACCTTGCTGTGTAAAAATTGGCAGCCATATTTCCTTCATTACACAGTGACTCTACTTCAAAAAGTGCTTAATTGGCTATGAAGCACTTGGGATGACCTGAGGTTGCAAAAAGTGATATATAAATGCAAGTCACTCTTCCTTATTGTCTTCAATGGTCCTTTTGTTTCCAATATATTATCAGTTTTCTGCACCCTCTGTTTTTTTTCTTTTCTTCCTCTTTCCCTGAAGTACTAAGTCCCACTAGAGTGCAGTTTCACTATTGTGGGGTATATTCCAGCACCTTATCTCTTTCACAGATAATGAAAAAAATGAAAGAGCTTGCATTCATTAGACACCCTATCGCATCTCTAAGGATATCCGCAAGATTCTTCACGTCCATTGAATTGCTTTATTTTTAATGTACGGTTAGTACTGCTCTTTAGGAGAATGCATTAACCAGTTTTGCATGAAAAACATGAAATGAAAGAGCAGTTAACCTGTTAGTTCAGGATGCCAGGAGAACTCTTCTTTGAATAGTATTGTGGGATCATTTATGCCAACCTATAAGGTGGATGGATTTTAAATTCCTATCTGAAAGGTGGCACCTCTGACAATGTAGTACATCCTTAATATTGCACTGATTACTAACCTGGATTAGATTCTTAAATTCTCGATTGGGTCTGGAACCCACAACCTTCTGAGGCCCAAGATGAAAGTGTTACCAACTAAAGCCGCTTCTGACAGTAACTTAGTAACACTTATTAGAGGTGATTTTTCCTTTATATAAAGGAAGACCTGCATTTATATATTGCCTTTCACAACCTTTGGCCAACCCAAAGATGTACTTTTGAAGTGTAGTCAATGTTGTAATATAAGAAATGTGGTGCCAATTTGTGCACAGCAAGTTCCCACAACAGTGTGAGAATGAACAGTTTATCAGTTTTAATGATGTTGGCTGAAGAATAAATATTGGTCAAGGCATCAGGGAGAACTTCCCTTCAGCTCCTTGAAATAGTACATGGAATATTTTACATCCAGGTTAAATGTCTCATCTGAAAGACAACAGTTCTGACAGTGCAGCAATCACTCAGTATTGTAATCAAGTGTCAGCCTAGATTTTGTGCTCAAGTCTCTGGAAGTTGAACACGTGACCTTCTGACTCAGAAGTGAGGGTAGTACCATTAAGACATGTCTGGCATAACGGGCTGGATTTTCATGTTCAAAGTGGGTAGCAGGAGTCAGGAAAATTACTGTTTTGGCCTACTCGCCTCAAGAGAAAGTGCCTGAAAGGACAAGATTTTCATTTTGGCGGGGATAAAGGTGCAGGCTGGAGTCAGGCCTGCTGACCCATGAAAAAGTTTAGAGGCAGCCACAGACTGTTTGATTAAAAGACCTGCCTTGGTGTGTTGGGACTTGTCCTAATTAAAATAAAAACAGAAGTGCACCCCAGCCCTCATCCCCTAAACCATTCTCCATGCCCCATCCATGCTATCTCATGCTGCTCCCACCCACCCACCCCCTATGGCACTTCCATGCTCATTCACCCACTATACACTGTATATCAACAATGCACCTTATAGTGACAGGATGTGTAGTTTTAAAAAAGTAATTCATTGAGAACTTTCCACTTAAAAAAAGACCCCTTTTTACTACAGACCCTTTAAAGTATCAATAGTAGAAATTGCAAACACATGAAAAGGCTTTATCTTGTAAATAAACATTGTAAAATTGGCAGAAGCGATTAGTGAGGCATAGCTGTCCATCAAGCAATATTTTCTCTGGGGCTCAGGTGTTTCAGCAGAGGCCAAGTCTCATTATGTATTTTTGGCTGAGAGCCCAGACATCCATTAGAGTATTAAAACACCTGAGTCCCAGGGAAAACATTCCTTGATGGACAGTTCTGGCTCTCTGATCTATGCTCACAATCTTTCTATAGTTTCAAAGCACTTGCAGTTTCAGCTATTGACACTTTAAAGGACCTGGATGATTGACATTTTTACCGGGCTGCAATAAAAGAAGTTTTATATTTTAGAAAGTGGAAGGTTATAGAGGAATGACTTTTTAAAAACCTTTTTCTCACACCCTACTGTCAGATTGGGGTTCATTGGTTCTGTACAGTGTATAGTGGATGAATGCATATGGAAGTACCAGAGCTTGGCATGGGGGAGACATGAAGGGCCATAGGGGATATTGGGGGTGGGGGACATACCTTGGTATGGGAGGATCGAGGAGGGCCTTTTGAACTTACCCATCAAAAGGTCCCCTCATGCAGAGGAGACCTATGGTTTATGACAGCTCTGAGGTGACATGACCCATGACTCTTTGAAAGGCTGACCCGACTTCATGAAAATTGCAGAGGACTGGGACATGCCGATCCCTGCAATGGAGCCCTAAGGTCAGGAGAGCAGGGTGCAGGCTTTAGAGCCAAACTCGCTGGTGGCACCCTTAAAAGTCACTCCCAAAAATTGGAAACTCTGGGTGTGAGATTGGGGATCCTGGAATTGAGTCCTGGCTACAGTTTTTAAAGGCCTCCTGAGTCGTCCTGACGAAAACCTAGAGAAATGTGTCAAGTTTTTCTGATGCTCCAGTGAAGATTTACTGCAGTAAATTTCTCCTTTTAGCTGTCTGAATACTTGCATATCCTGTGGTCTAACCTTCCCAGTTTTAAATTTGACTGCTAGATGGGTGGCTTAGTTCTACTTCAAACAACTTAATGATACATTTCCCTTCGTTTCCCCTGTGACACTTAGTAATGGTTCATGTTGAAAACAGTCAGCGGCCTGGGCACTCTTCACCCCATGTTATGTTTTCACAACAGGAAATTGGAAACTGAAAGGGGAATATCTCCTGCATGGTGTATTTTAGTGGGAAAATGATTCTGTGTAGACTCAGCTACTCCAAGTGATACCCTTGCCTATTTAAATTTAAAACTAGTCTCATCCTTTTCACATCTTCCCATTTGCGAAGTGTTAAGAAAGTGTTGGAAATTGAACACTTTGTGCAATATGTTGTATAATAAATGGACCACTGATGAACTAATACAATCAGTCAAGTGGCCCTCCCTCCTGGATAAATACCAGCCATGATTAGAGCCAGAGTCCGTGATGGATGAAATTCAGCAGTTTTTTTGGGAGCGAATAACTGGAGGTCTTTATGGCTGTGAAGCATGTTAGTCATATTAGAGGAAAAGTCCAGGAAGGCTTTCCCAGTAGTATGCCTTTCACCCCTAGATAAGTGTGCTGTTAAGTAAGACTTATGGGAATTTTGCTCATCTCTTATAAGTACAGAATGAAAGTTGCTGGCCTGGATTGAAAGTTGGGCTGAAGAAAGTATTGAAAGAAAATAAAAAGAAAGCACTTGCACTTGCATAGCTCCTTTCATGTTTTCAGTAATTCCCACAGCATCAACTTTTGAAGTGTCTTCACTCCCTAATGTAGGAAATGTGACAGCCATTTTGTGCACAGTAAGCTCCCATAAAAAGCAATGAGATAATGTCCCAGAACTTCTGATCTCCAGATTGTCGGAGATCCCGTGGAAATCCTAACGCACTGACCTCTGTAGGAACTGCCCAGGAAGTTTCAGCTTCCAATGGGCAATTCCCCTGTTCCCCAGGACCTTCTGCAAAAGTTTCCAACTCTTGAGTTAGAGTTGTAGACTCTGGATAGTTCTGCGGTACTAACCTAGATGATTACCCAGGATAGAAAGATCCTCGTCTAATTCCTGCGCAACTACAGAACTGACCCCCCCCCCCCCCCCCCCGAATCACTGTCACGTATCCCCTGCCTAATTACCCCCATCACGCAAACTGATCCCCTCCATTGCCCCCCCGACTGCGCCACCTGACCTTGCCTCTCCCCAATGCCCCTCAACTGCCACCTTGACTGCCCCCCATCACTCACATTGACACCTCTTAGGTTTAAACCTACCTTATGGTGGCTAATACGAATAAGAAGGGGGCCTGGCATGGTTTTCTCCCCTGATGTTATAGCGCTGTGATGGAGTTCTTTGCGGGACTGTACTGTTTTGGGAATGTTGGGTTCGGAAGACCTGGCAAGAAATGTGGAGCACCGTCGGGCCGTTGAGAAGTTCGAAGATGATTGTTGCTTCACGGAAGTTCCAGGCCAATGACCAGTTGATCTGTTTTCTTTTGGTTGAGAGATTAAAAACTGGTGGAGGTACTGGGGGAACTTGGTCTTTGATTTAGTGCCATGGGATTTTTGCCATCCAGCTGAGGGGGCAGTCAGGTTTTAGTTTAGCATCTCTGAAAGACTGCTTTGAGTACCAATAGGGAAGCAAATGTCTTTTAGGGAAGGAAATCTGCCACCCTTATCCGGTCTGACCTACATGTGACTCCAGATCCACAGCAATGTGGTTGACTCTTAACTGCCCTCTGAAATGGCCTAGCAACACTCAGTTCAAGAGCAGTTAGGGATGGGCCACAAATGCTTGTCTTGCCAGCAATGCCCACATCCAATGAAAGAATAATTAAGTTCAGTAAGCTTGCAAGTACTTGTGTAGAACTTGATTGTTGGTTGCTATATTGACTGGCATACTGAGGGAGCTGTGACCGGATATTTAACTAAATCTTAATGTCGTATTAATTGCAAGATTTCTTAAAATGTCAATATAAAGGGCATATATATCGAAGAAAACGGGGTGGAAAAATGTTTTGGGTGCCAGGCTTTCATCTCTGGGACCTGCATTTATATCTTGTTCAGATTGATGGAGTGCACAAGTTCTTCATTTTTAAAAAATTTATTCATTCATGGGATGTGGGCTTCACTGGCATGGCCAGTATTTATTGTCCATCCCCAATTACCCTTGAGAAGGTGGTGGTGAGCTACATTCTTTATGTTGTAGGTACAGCTGTTAGGGATGAGTTCCAGGATTTTGGCCCAGCTATAGTGAAGGAATGAATATATTTCCAAGGTAGGATGGTATGACTTGCGGAACTTGTATGCAGCTCTGTTCCTGTGTGCCTGCTTTCCTTGTCCTTCTAGGTGGTAGGGTTTAGAAAGTGCTGTCAAAGCCTTGACAAGTTGCTGCAGTATATCTTACAGATGCTACAGACTGCACCAGCGATGCAGCGAGTGAATGTTTAAGATGGTAAATGGGGGGTCGATCAAATGGGTAGCTTTGTCCTGGGTGGTGTCGAGATTCTTGAGTGTTGTTGGAGCTGCACTTATTTAGGCAAACGGAAAGTTTTCCATCATATTCCTGACTTGTGTCTTGTAGATGGTGGAAAAACTTTTGGGTGTCAGGAATTGAGAATTCCCAGCCTCATTCCTGCTCTTATAGCCACGGTAATTATGTGGCTGGTTCTGTTAGGCTTTTGGTCGATGGTGTCCTCCAGAATGTCGATTGTGGGGAATTCAGTGATGGTAATACCATTGAATGTCAAGGGGAGATGGTTAGACTCTCTTTTGTTGGAGATGATCATTACCTGGCACTTGTGTGGCATGAATCTACTTTCCACTTATTATCCCAAGCCTGATTCCTGCCCAGGTCTTGCTGCATGCGGGCATGTTCTGCTTCCTTATCTGATGAATTGCAAATGAAATTGAACCCTGCAATCATCAATGAATATTCCTACTGCCGAGCATATGATCGAGGAAAAGACATTGGTGAAGCAACTAGTGCTCTGCCTTAAGGAACCCCTGCAGCGATGTCCCGGGGCTGAGCTGATTAACCTCTAACAACCATAATCATCATCCTTTCGTACTAGGTATGACTCTGACCAATGAAGAGTTTTCCCTTGATGCCCATTGACTTCAATTTTGCCAGGGTTTCTTGATGTCTGTTTGTCCCTACAACCACACCACCCCCCCCCCCCACCTCTCTCTCTCTCTATCTCTCCGCCCCCCACACACACACCTTAAACCAGCTTATATTTCAACTCTTTCTTGGACTCGAACTCAAGTTCTGTCGAAGGGTCATGAGGACTCGAAACATCAACTCTTTTCTTCTCCGCCGATGCTGCCAGACCTGCTGAGTTTTTCCAGGTAATTCTGTTTTTGTTTCTTGATGTCTCACTCTGTCAATTGCTATCTTGATGTTAGGGGCAGCCACTCTCACATCTCCTCTGGAATTCAGCTCTTTTGCCCTTGTTTGGTCCAAGGCTGTAATGAGGTGTGGAGCTGAGTAGCCCTGGAAGAATTCAAACTGAGCATCAGTGAGAAGGTTATTGCTGAGTAAGTGCTCTTAATAGCAATGTCAATGACCACTTCCATCACTTTGCCGATGATTGAGAGAAGATTGATGAGGCAGTAAATGGCCTGATTGAATGTGTCCCACTGGCTGTTAAGAGTCCTTTGGTTAAATGGGCACAGGCAGTCTCAATTCACTTCTTTATGGACACGCCTATAGCACAGAACTGGACTCAGATGGTGACCTCATTGCTGAATGGTTGGTGCTGCAGGAAATTAAAGAAATAAGATCCCTTGTAACCTCTTCTGACATTAGCACTGAGATAGTCAGGGAAGGGTAGAGATATATACCTGACCTAGAGTGCTTGATGCTGACACTAGGGATTTTACCATTTGCTCGGAGATGGGTTTGTAGGAGGTTAGAGTTGGGGTTGCTGCAATTTGCAGAATAGAATGGTGGTTTGGCCACCTGACCTTTTCTGCCTCCCGGCAATTTTGCTGGAGGAGGGTAAGCAAAGGAAATGGCTACCATCTAACAGCATTTAGTGGCAGTTAACTGACCACTCGTGGGCACCAGGATCATATGGGGTTCCCTCTCCACAATGATAGCCTGGTTGCTGTGGCCACATTTTAAAAATTTCAACTATCTTCAGGGGCGCCTCCATCTTGAGACACTCTTGAGATCTTCTGCTAGCCCAGCAGTGCCCACCTCTCCCAGTAAGGCTGCCATCAGGATCTCGCTGCAGGCCCTTCCATTGGGTCAGCCATGCCTGATCCTCCCGCCATCCTTATTTGGATAGCATTCCCAGAGGTGGGCTCTTAATTGGCCCCCTTTTGTAAGATTGTGTAGGTGGGCAGGCAGGCATTAGCAAGGGGGCTGAGACTTGCTCATGGTCTGACCTCAGAAAATCTTCAAAAGGGTAAGATTCCACCCTCGGTGACTGAAATGGGAAGCCTTTCATTCCACAGAACCAATATTATACATTGCCTTAATGAGCATAAATAAATGTTTGGCTGTGGACCAGAGCAGAGAAATTCCTGAAAGCAAACTATGCATTGGAGAACATGAAATAACATTAATTTTGAGCTGTGCTTAATGCACTTTGAGATCTTTTGTACTAGTAGGTGCTCTGTTCTCAGCAGCATAGTGGCACTCCAGTTTCCATTCTAATATGCCATGCACTTAACTGCTGTAACTACTAATTTGAACTGAGAACATGATTGAATAGAATACGTTGACATCTAGGTGGGCATCTGAATATCATAGCTACAAATCAGAATCTTGCTGGAAGAATTCATTTTCTACAGGCTGCCCTTGGCTGGGAAGGAGCTGCGGGAGAATAGGAATGACTTTCATATCACTGTTAGGAGCCATTAACCTAACTTTGAGCTGCTCTTCTGAGGCACAGGAATGTGATTCTCTCAATATTTCAGATTATGAATCTGTTTTCAATCCATCTTCCACTACCCAAAGAATCACAATGATGCCAGTGGTCTTTGAGTTCTTACAGTATGTGACTGCTTTGGAGGCCTGCCAAGTAATCAAGTAGGAACAAGCTGGATTTCAGTCTGTCTGCAAGCATTACCCAGACCTCCCTGTCGCTTGCCATTTCAACACTCCACCCTGCTCTCATGCCCACATGTCTGTCCTTGGCTTGCTGCATTGTTCCAGTGAAGCTCAACTCAAACTGGAGGAACAGCACCTTATCTTCCGATTAGGCACTTTACAGCCTTCCGGACTGAATATTGAGTTTATTGAATTTAATTTAGATCTTGAACTCTCTCCTCCATAGCCACCCCCTTTCCGTTTCTTCCCCCTCCTTTTTGTTTTTTTCCAATAATTTATATAGATTTTTCTTTTCCCACCTATTTCCATTATTTTAAAATGTATTTCCACCCATTTTTTATCTCTGCCCTTTAGCCCTTTTAGTACTCCTTCACCCCACCCCCACTAGAGCTTGTCTGTCCTGCTTTCTACTCTTAATTAGCACATTCCTTTAGATAATACCACCACCTTCAACACCTCTTTGTTCTTTTGTCTGTGACATCTTTTGGTTATCTCCTCCTATCACTGCCTGCTTGCTCATCCCAACAACGCACCCCCCCCCCCCAAACCAGCTTATATTTCACCCCTTTCCTATTTCTACTTAGTTCTGTTGAAGGGTCATGAGGACTTGAAACGTCAACTGTGCTCTTCTCGCCGATGCTGCCAGACCTGCTGAGTTTTTCCAGGTATTTCTGTTTCTGTTTTTGTTCTGGATTTCTTTATTGTGTGAAGAGGTTGTGTAGGGCACTTTATATGAGATCGCTAAACTCCACAAAGCTAGAAAACCTGGCCTTTCATAAGGCGTCCGACTTAGTGCTTGATGCAGTTCCCCGCCTAAAGAAAGTGAAAGCTCTGGGAGAACTTAGCTAAGTGTTCAACATTATCTTTTATCAGTTTCAAGAGCTAGGAAACAGTAGCGAGAAAAAGGAACATTTTCTGAATGGCAGGAGTTGATAAGTGGTATTTATCATTTATCACTACTGGGTCCTCAGCTTTTCACCATATATTTTAATGACTTGGACGAAGGAATAGAGCTGTATATCCAAGTTTACAGTTCACTCTAAGTTAGAAGGCACAGTAAGTTGTGTACATAGGATCAAGAAATTAAGGGACATAGACAGAATAGGTGAGTTGGCAAAACTGTAGCAGATGGAGTTCATTGTGGGGAAATGCAAGGCCATCAATTTGGACCCAAGGTAGATACATCAAAATATTTTCTTAATGTTGGGAAACTGGGAGTTGTTAAGGAGCAAAGGATTTAGTTGTCCAAGTACACAAATCACAGAAGGGTAGTACAATGGTGCAAAAATCCATTAGCAAGGCTAATGGAATGTTGGCCTTTAACTCGAGGGTTTGGAATACAAAAACAAGGCAGTGTAGATTCAGTTATAAAGAATGTCAGTCAAACTCCATCTTGAACAGTGTGTTTAGTTTTTGGAACCACATCTCTGGAAGGATATATTGACCTTGGAAAGGTGCAGCACAGCTTCACCAGAGTAATAGCAAGGCTTAGAGTTAGATTATAAGGGAAGGTTACATATCTTGGTTTGCATTCCCTTAAGTTTAGAATTTCTCTTAAGTTTGGAACATTGAGTTAAATGCAGATAAGATATATAATTTGGAGAGGAAATCAAGAACAAAGGGACATAATCTTGAGATTAGAGCTTGGCCAGTTAGGAATGAAATCAGGAAGCAATTTTTCATAAAAAGCATTAGTAGAAATGTGGAACTCTTTGGATGCTGGTACAATTAAAATTTTCAAGACTGAGGTTGATAGATCTTTGTTAGCTAAGAGTATAAAGCAATTATTACTCTCTCCAGGGGTGTGTAAGCAGAGTCACCGAGGCTAAGTTAGCTCTAAAGTGGCTCATGTTAACTTATGACTGAGCATACTGAACTTGGGTAAGTGGAGTGTATCCCTGTGAGGACTTCATAGTGAGCAAGCAGACTCTACCTTTGGACATTGACCTGAAACATTATCTCTGTTTCTTTCTATACAAATGCTGCCAGACCTGCTGAGTATTTCCAGCATTTTCTGTTTTTATTTCAGAAAATGTACCTCCATGGATTTCCCCTTTACTTGAAAGGACATTCTTCATAGCTGCTCCCAACTTCAGTCAGCTCCTCCCTTGACAGGGATGGGCTGTAGTGGCGACAACTGAGACCTGGCTCAAAAAAGGGCAGGATTGGGTACTGAATATTCCTGGATACAGAGTGCGCGTTGTGAAGAGGGTAGTGATAGACTTCAAGAGGACATGGACAGGTTGGTAGAATGGGTGGTTACATGGCAGCGAAAATGTAATGGAGAGAAATGATACATTTTTGGGCGGAAGGATGAAAAGAAGCAATATAGAATAATGGATACAATTCTTAAGGGGCTGTTAGAACAGAGACAAGTGTGGGTATATGTGCATAAATTGTTTAAGGTGGCAGGGAGGGGTGAAAAGTGGTTAGAAAGTGCCAAGATAGGCAGAACATGAAAAGGGACAGAAAACAAGTCCCAAACTAAAGTTGAAGACAGCTGCCAAGAAATGCTGAACAGAAAAGGAAACTGCAGATGCAAGTTCCAAGAACTAAGGAAGAAAGTCCCCCAAATCTAGGGGAGTGGAACAGGCAAGGTCCCAAGAGGACATTCTAGTCAAAGGAAGAATAGGAGTCCAATAAAGGTCCTGTTCTGTGGAAGTGACAATAAGGAGCAGAGAGGAAGGCTTCAAGCTTAAAGAGATGAAATCTGCAGGAAGCAGATTTAAAACAATAAAGGTGTGCGAGAATCCAGAAAGTCCAAGGAGACAGTTGAAGGGCTTGTAACTCTTTGTTATGAGCATGTGAAGCTGTGGTGCACTTTTGACGGCTAAGTCAGTGAGAGTGAGTATGTGGAAGAAAGCTTGAATGTACGTGGTGACCCATGGGAGTGGAACTTTGGAAGGAGAGTTCAAAACCCTGGAGATGGACCCTTGCAGAAGGTGTCTGAGAGAAAGTATTGGTTTGGGAGAAGATTCCAAAGCAAATTCTTGGAGAGCGGAGATTGGAAACCCTCATGTAATAGATGGAACTCAGTGAGACTGATTGATTGGCTCACGGTGTGACAAGCATCTGTGAGGAGTTGATGAGAGATCCATAGCATCTGCCTGGAGTGGCATCTGTCACTTGGGCACAGGGTGTGGTGTGTCTGACCACAGGTCACCTATTTGTTTACATGGACTGTATACTTACTGTGAACATTGCAGTATAAGATAGCTTTTGTAACTTGCATTATCCTTGCAAATCGGTTTATATCTGTAAAGATATAGTTGTGTGTGAAGGTGTATTGTAATATAGTCCATCTTTTCTTGTTGAATAAATGTTTCATTCTTTTGTTAAAAGTTCATCAGCTGACTCCTGTGATTCTGTTCAGTAGCCCGTCTCCACGTATCTAAACAAACAAATGAAAGTTAGGATCTATCAAGCCAGGTTCCTCCCTGGGATCAGGCTTGTCCAGTAGGAACATCAGCTGGGGATCATAACACTACCACCTTACCGTAGATATCCCCTGGCACCACTATTTCCTGATGAATTATTAAATACGTGCCTCTACTATCTCTTACACAGATTCTTTTAAAGTGAGTGGGTGCAATCCATCTGGACTAGGTGCTTTATCCTCTTTCAGTTTGATTCGTTTATTCAATACATCCCATTTAAAAAAAAAATTAAATGTACTCATTTCATTTCTCATCTCATCATTCCATGTCATGTCTGCCTGTTCAGCTTCCCTGGTAAATACCGAAGCAAAATAATTATTTAAAATTTCTGTCATCCCCTTATCGTTACCTCTGGTATTATCTTGTCTATCCCTTAATGATCCTATTCTCATCACATCCTTCCTATTTTTATTGATGTGCCTCTAAAATACTTTGCTATTTTGTTTTATGTTCCTTGATAATTCAATCTCATTGTTCCTTTTTTCTTCCTAATTGTTTTTTTCACTTGTCCTAATCTCTTCGTATTCCCTCTTATCATGAACCCCCTCTGCTTTCTGTGTTCTTTATGTATGCCTCTTTGTTAACACACAATTGTTCCCTTACATCTTTATTTATTCTCAACAGTGTTTAGTTTTTTCCTTTTAGCAGAGTCTTTGTTGTACATTGTTTTAAATGTTTCTTATTGCTGTTTTACATTGTTTGCCAATATAGTTACCTATTTTATTTTCCCAATTTCTATTCTTGGCCCCTCTAAATCGGCTTTTCTCCAATCTATTAACCTGGTTTTTGACATACTTATGTCCTTCCCTATCATCATCTTAAAGCATATTATATTATGATCACTATTACCTAGATGTTTCCCTACTTTTACTTCTCTTGTCTAGTCTGGTTCATTCCCCATTACTAGATCCAATTGTGAATCTTTCCTGATTGGGCTTTTATACACACTGGATTAGAAAGGAGCCATATACACATTGTAGGAACTCTATTCTCTTTTCCAATTTACATATCTCTTCTGTTCAATTGATATCAGGGTAGTTGAAAACCCAATGATTTATTATTCTATACATTTTACTCAATTCCCAATTTGTCTGCATATTTCTTCCTCCACCTCCTTCCACTATTTGTTGGTCTATAAAGTACAGCGATTGGTATAATTGATCTTTTATTATCTTTTATCTCTATTCATATGGAACGAATTTTTGTCTCAATTTAATTAATTAAATTCTTTATTCAATGATTATTTGTAGGTACATTCAGTAGTTTAATTAGTTAACATGTAAATGTAATATACTGCTTATACTTCCCCGGTTCTAGTTTAAATGACAGCCCTAGTTTAGAGTAAAAGAAACCTTAAAACTCATTAACCAATCACCTACTTGCTTACTTATTAATGCATCTGCACATCAGCTCTCGGGTCTCACTGTCTCCCGCTCCCACTCTTGGACCAGTCTCTATTTTGTAAAAGACCATAAGAGCACTTCTTCCCTCAGTGCGCCAAATTTCCTCACTTACCAAATTCCCTGAGTAAAGTAAGTACCATTTTGAAGCAACAATCTGTTGAGCTGAAACTTGTGCTACTTGCAGAGACCCGACAGACAAGATGGGTTGAATGGCCTCCTTCTGTGCTGTAACCATTCTATAATACTGTTACAGGTAATGGAGTAATATCTTCATCACAGAGCCTCTGAAGCCACTGAGAAAGTTTATGTAGCCAGACAAGATGTTAAAACATTGCAGATACATTGCTTTCATAGGTACAGCTAATATTGAAACATTTCAGTTGTATGAAGTTTACTTCATGAAATAAAATTGGATAAAACCTTGTTAATATGCACTCTGGCAGCAGAAAAAAATAACTTGCTCTTTTGTTATAAAAACCCAACTGGTTCGCTAATACTCTTCTGGGAGTTGAGTTGGCATTCTATCCAATCTAGCCTAATAGTGACTACAATTCCACACGTGTTGTTGACTTTTAATAACCTCAGAGCAACTAGGGATGGACAACAATAATGAGATGTGCATTAATGAGATCCTACAAACCAGGTACAGATGTGACTGACGGGCTATGGAAAGTAATGATGAGCTAAGGACCATGCTACTGTCACTATCATGTTAGACATAAGTGAAACAGTTTATGATTGCAACAAGGAACTTCAGTTTTATGAAAAGACTAGAGAGGAGAAATTGTTCTCTTTTGAGCAGAGAAGGTTAAAAGGAGCTTCACTAACTAGAGGTTTTGAAAATTATGAAGGGTTTTGATGGAGTAAACAGGGAGAAACTGTTCCAGTTGACATCAAGGCAACATTTGACCGAGTGTGGCATTAAGGAGCCCTAGCAAAACTGGGGTCAGTGGGAATCAGACGGTGGAGGGATGGTGGGGAGTTATATCTGGCACAAAGGAAGATGGTTGTTGGAGATCAATCATCTCAGTTCCAGGACATCACTGCAGGAACTCCTCAGGATAGTGTCTGAGGCCCAATCATCATCAGCTGCTTCATCAATGAGCTTCCCTCCATCGTAAGGTCAGAGGTAGGGATGTTTGCTGATGATTGCACAATGGTCAGCATTCGTGACTCCTCAGATGCTGAAGCAACCTATGTCCAAATGCAGCAAGACCTGGACAATATCCAGGCTTGGGCTGACAAATGGCAAGTAACATTTGCACCACACAAGTGCCAGGCCATGACCATCTCCAACAAGGGAGAATCCAACCATCACCCTTTGACATTCAATAGCATTACTATTGCTGAATCCCCCACTGTCAACTTGCTGGAGATTGCTATTGACCAGAAACTGAACTGGACTAGCCATATAAATACTGTGGCTACAAGAGCAGATCAGAGGCTAGGAGTCTTGTGGTGAGTAACTCACCTCCTGACTCCCTAAAGCGTTGAGTGTTGCTGAATGTGTACTCATCCAGGCAAGTGAAGAGTGTCCCAACACGCTCCTGACTTGCAGATGGTGGAGAGACTTCGAGGAGTCAGGAGGTGAGTTACTTGCCACAGAATTCCCAGCCCCTGACCTCCTCTTGTAGCCACAATTGGATCGAGGATTTAGAGAGCAGCTGGCTCTTGTGGAACTGGAGGCTGTATCTGCAAGTGCAGTGTGAGCATGGCTGAGTCAGCTTCTCTGCAGACTTTAACCAAAGCAATGAAATTGGACCAAGAGCTCATTATGGAAGTGCAGTTGCAACTAATGACATGGTGCTGTACATTAGTGTCTTTGGTTTGTGTCACTGAATCCTGAAAGTCCCTCTTATTTTCATCACTCGAGTACACTGGAGAGGATTCTCATCAGGCTGATGCCATGAGGGGCTTTTTCACATTTCCAGTTGTGGGCAATGAGTTAGCTTCAATTGATAGGAGACAGCTGGGCTTGATGAGCTGCAAACCTGATTCATGGCCTTCCCAATTTACAGTTATCAATTTTTTAATGACCTGAATATCGGAACCAGCTTGACCTGAGTGCCTGATCCACCCTGGTCCAGTGAGGCTCAGTGGTGGGATCACTAACTCATACTTACTCTGTTGTTCTGCAATTGCTGGCAGTTTGGTGAGCAAAAATCCTTTTAATAGATTTTCCAATTCACATTGGAGTTAATTAGCCTATCCCATTGATAAACACTGATATTAATGTTTTAAGCTGTTATTACTGGTGTGTATACCTGTGCCTTTTTTTTAAAAATAGTTTCTGAGGAGAACATGGAGTGCAGCCCTTGCAAAGGTCAATTTCTTGAATTTAGACATTTTTCAGGAAATGCTGATTCTTAGCTTACATTCTAACAAAAACTAGGACATATCAGTGGGAGAACTTGAGGGCACTGAGCAGGAGACAGAAAGATAGGAATAGGAGGAGTCCATTGAGCCCATCATGCCTGTCCTGCCATTCAGTTATATCAAGGCTGATCTGTACCTAAAGTCTATTTACCTACCTTCGTTCTATATCTGTTAATTTTATCAGTCATGAAATGGTAGCAACATTAACAGAGAAACAATTTCATTGTTTGTGACCAACCTTGTCCAAAGGTCTCTCTCCAATGTGCTTCTTATGGAATGCTGCCTTACAGGGGTTTTACATTGGAAAACCTGGGTGTGGGTCAGGGATCAAAATTCAGGTCAGCACTAAAGATAAAGAAGAGTCATAATAAAAACAAAGCAAAAAGTAGTGACAAAGTACAAGAAAGTAATTATATAAACCTGATTCTGGGTACACGTGAGAGTAACTTGAAAAAAGAGTCTGGTGAATGCCATTGAGCATTTGCAGTTGCGTCTGACATTTTTCCTTCAGTCTCTGTGCAATGCTGCTAGCTGATAGGGCAGTCAGCAGTCAGCGTGTTTCCTCTCTTCTCTTTCTGTCTTCTCTTTTTCCCTCCTTTTGCACCTGTGTCAAGAGCACACAGAGAATGGTGCACTTACCTGAGAGCAGGGCAGGTTGACTCCTACTACCTTTCTTACCATTTCCCCTCCTTGCAATTTATTATGGTCCAATATTTTAGATGTTGCAAATCTGAAGCAGCCCTGTCAATTCCTTCACACTCCTGACTGACAGAATTGATGCAGGTTTTTTAAGCAGCATGTGTGATCTAGTTGTTGACAATTGTCAATAGCCTTGTAATGGTAAACTGTGATGAATCATATCGTACTTGAGCAATTCACTCTAGGAACTGGACGTTCAATGCCTTTAGCTGGATAAATGACCCATTTTGATGACTGCTCCATGCTGATGTACTGAGCAGCTGTAAGAACCATCTCTGTTGTTTCCCTAGGTTCTAGATGTGAAGCAACCCCATGATGCAACATGCGTCCCCTGCATCATCACTGACCATGATGGCAACCCAGAGTGTGCCCCCTCCAACGTACCAAGAGAGCCAACAGGTGGGTTTGTAGTAACAGAAGGAGGACTGTGGAGCCTTTAAGGTTTCATTGCGAGAATGCTTTCTGGGATTTTGAGATTGAGAGCTCTGAAATTAATTTTAAAATTTGGATCACATCCATATAGTTTTTGAGTATTGTCATATGGAACTGGGGGAAAGAGCAGGGAAACGTTGCCAGCTCCAAACAGTACTGATTTAATAGCCTGCAGTGCAGGTAGACGTAAAGTAATCCAAGGAAAAGGTCTAAGGTCTGTTGGTTCTCTACCCGATGGAATTCTAGTTATTAAAATTAATTTTCCTAGGTATTCCATGCTTTGTTCAGCACTCTCTCTGCCTTTCGTTTAATAAACCCTTCATTGTTGCAGTAGATGGCGAAAATTATGATTTTGCACACATTCAGCATATAGGTCAACCCCCCTCACCACACACACACACACACACACACACACACACACACACACACACACACACACACACACACACACACACACACACACACACACACACACACACACCACCCCCAGGTGTTTTAGCCATAACATGGTATATTGGCATTAGTAGTTAGCCTCAATTTTTCACCCCACAAATGAAGTTTGCACTATGATAAGATCTGGAGGGGACTTGATAGGGTGGATACCTGGAAAATGTTTCCTCTTGTAGGGAAACTAAAACTAGGGGACATAGTTTAAAACGGAGATGGGGAGAAATTTGAGGGTTGTTATTCTGTGGAATCCTCTTCCCTAGAAAGTAGTGGAGACTGGGTCTTTAAATTTATTTAAGGCTGAGTTAGATAGATTTTTGATAGATAAGGGAGTTGAGGGTAATAGGGGCAGACAAGAAAGTGGAGCTGCGGCCACAACAGATCATCCATGATCTTATTGAATGGCGGAGCAAGCTCAAAGGGCCAAATGGCCTACTCCTGCTGCTAAGTCCTATGTTTTATTTACTGGTACCATATAAATGGGCGCAAGGGATAAAGCGGGTGGCTTTGTTGCGAAGATGTGTGCACACTGAGCAGACCGTGTGTAGCGAATGATGAAGAGAAGTGAGCCATCCAACAAGCTGAAGCATGAATGGAAATCCAAACACAATGAAATATGAAGCTGGTTCCAAGCTAAAAGTTGTCACATTTGCTAACTCTTCAAGTAATTGTGCTGCAGCGAGGGAATACGGTGTTGTTGAAAATTCATGGGAGAATGGAAGAAGGACGAATCCGCAATGAAAAAGATGCTCACAACCAAATGTGCCATGAGAACAGGGACCAGCCAGCCACTGACCTGATCCTGATAATGCATCGGAATGGGCCCTCAAAAATCATCAAAATGGATGCATTGCCATCAGAAATGTAATGTATTTAAGTGGGCCAAATCAAACACTGACGGCCCAACAAAGATTTCATAACAGCTAGTTGGTGTAGCTGCTTTATGGAACGAAAATGTCCAGTGTTGCGACAGTAAATCAAGACCACTCAGACTACCAAAATTACCAGTTTCCGGCGATTCATCATTAGACAGAGGCATAAACACAAGTATTCATTATGTCACGTTGGCAATATGGATGGAACGCCCATGAATTTCAATAAGCCCGGCAACTGAGCTGTGGAGTGGAAAGTTTTGAAAATGGTTCTCGTGTAAATGACAAGAAATGAGAAGACGAGACTCAGTGTTAATGGCTGGCGGGACACAAAGAAAGCCTATGGTATTTTTCAAACTTAAACCATGCCAAAAATCAAGTTCAAGGTGCAGGAGTTTTTGTGCAGGTCCATGACAACCATTAGATGGATTGATAATGTGTGAAATAGGCTTACAGCTGAGAACACAGCTTATTAGTGCGGGACATGTTTCAATCCCATATAACCATTGCGATCAAGAGGCGCCTGCAAAGAAGTAACGTTATTGCAGTTATGCTAGGGGTCAAACATACGTAGTTCAACTTTTGGATGTGTGCCTTAAAAAAAATCATTCAAGGATAGTGCTCACACTGGATAGAATAGGTGGATGGTTGATAGAGAACAAAAACTCCTCAAAGAATGGAAATATGCAAGTTGACTCCCTGATGTCTTGTGCAATTTATCATCAAATCATAGGATGCTATTCATGCACAAAGTGTCATCAAATTGTTCAAAAAATGTGGAACATCCAAGTCTATTAATTGTAAGGAAGATGATTTGTTGTGGAGGGATGACACTGAAGCCAAAAGTGCCAAATCTGATCCATAGTGGGATCTTTACGATGATGCCATAGCCAAAATTACTCGGAATGAATTTGATGAACTCTTTGCGTTGGATGCTGAAAATGATGAATTTTAATGGATTTTAAAATGTTTTGATTGTGATTGAAGGTATCTTTTTATAATTAATTCATTCAATAAATCATGCCACATTAATTTGATATGAATTACCAGTATGTTTTTTCACATTTCAAAATGGTAACCACCCACACTAACACTGGCGGTCGGCATTTTATATTTGGCATATAAGTCGACTCCCGTTTTTGGAAGGATCTTTGGATGCTTCAAAGGTCAACTTATATACCGCAGTTCGCCATGTATGTGCTGCTCAGGTTGTTGCACCGTGACCAACAGGAATCTACGTCAATTCTTTAGTACATTCAAAGTCTCCAACTATTTAGCCTAAAATAGATCCCAGGATTTTGCAACACAATTACAGGCCATTGGGTCCATTAAGTCTGTTCAGATGTTCTCCACAAGAATCACCCATTATGTTCTCACTCTGCTCCTCATTCTCCTGTGTAGCCTTTAATATTCTTCTATTTCAATTAACTATCAAATTACTTTTTAAAAGGAAATTGAATTCTTCTTCAATAACTGCCCGTATAGAATTTTTTTGTAACTATTTAAATCTTTTTTTTTGAACACATTTAAATTTGTGCTCTTCCATTGTCACCTCAATGAACAACGTAAGGAACCTATCACATTGTAACCCTATATAATTTTGAAGATCTCGATCAGGTTAGTCCTTTAACTTTAAGAATTGTTTGGATCAAGAATTCTAAGTATTGGGAAATGGTTGGGTTAACTGAACTCATGTAAGATGGCACATGGGGCTGGATTTCATTCAGCCCATCACAACAAGAACCATAGCAGCTGGGCCCACTTAATCTTTGGAGAGGTGCTGCTTCAGTCTCCCAGTGGTAGGAGAGCCTCCCCCGATAAGACAGAGGAACAAAGGGGCTGAGGCAGGATTCCCGGCTGCTGGTGGCAGATGTCAGTTAGGCTCATTATTGAGCCAGTTGACATCTATTATCCCTGAGGCCACCACAATTTAGTGTAGGCTCAGGGATTAAGTGGAGACTGCATGGCTTTCCCACACCCTCTGAAGGTTGCCTGCAGTAGTGGGAGACGGCCTTGTGGTCAGGCACCCTGTGCCCAATCGAGGGATCCAGCATCAGGCAAGGGGAACTGCTGAAAGCCACCTCCCTGCCCTGCGATGCCCCAGACCCCTCCTCCCAAACCTTCACTTAGGCCTGAAGCCCCACGATTACCCTGAACCTCTGCTGGGGGCATTGCCACAGCCACTGCTTCCACTGGTCCTGATGGCCTGGGGAGCTGCTGTCCTCTGACCGGCAGCTGTTGGCGGGCAGGACTTCCGTCAGGAACCTTAATCGTGGGAAGAGTCGGATGTTGGCCAGTTCCATTGGACGTTTCCCATAAAACCGACAGGCTCCCCACTGATTCTCCATCTGGTGGATGAGACTCCCGTCAGCCCAACAAAATCCCAGCCATGGTTTGGTGAAAGCAACTTATGTAGAATGGATAAAGATTAAGTAAGTTGGACTGTGGGAGAATGAGAAGGAATGGAAAGAAGTCTCATCGATTGATAGTGCAGACAGAGTAGGTTAGTCCGTTGGCTCTTGAACTGTGGCGCACAGTGTGTTATGACTACAACCGAAAAAGAAAATAAGAAGTGAAAGGAAATGACGCTCTCTTGACACAAGCTACTAGAGCACTGCATGTGGCACAAGGAGATTTGTTCTTAAACTTGTTCATGCTTCAGTCCATTTTTATAGTTGGTTACAAAAGCAAAATATTGCAGTTGTAAATCTGAAATGAAAACAAAAAATGCAGGAAATACTCAGCAGTTCTGGCAGCATCTGTGGAGAGAACCAGAGTTAACCTTTTGGGTCGAAGACCCTTCATCACAACTGAGGAGAGGTAAAAATGTAATAGAGCTCGAGCCTTTCACACCTCATCTGAACACATCCTTTTTTTCTTTACCTATTACACCCCTCTCTTTGGCTTTTGTACCATGAAACCTTTTGTCATTTAATCGCTGCTACACTCCACCCTATCACAGACCTTCCCTTTTATTCATCCAAACCTCCTCCCTCCACCCATCTGTCACTTGTGAAAACCTGTTCGGTTTCTGTCTTTCCTAATTTCTGACAAAGGGTTGTCAGCGTGGAACATGGGTCGAATTTAAAAGGGGCCGGGTGTGGGGGGGGGCAGGCCTCAACTTTGGGATAAAAATTGGGCCCTGAGCCCGCACTTGCCAGCTGTGAGATCTGCTAAGTGATTTTCATGTTGCCTCCTAATTGTCCACCTGTGGGCCCACAGCTCAATTATGGACAGTGGGTGGGCTAATAATGCTGCTCGCCCAATCACAGGGCCTGTAGGTCTGAAGCCTCAAGAGCGCCCCTGGGAGAGGTAGTCACTGCTATGAAATGGAGGACACCTCAGGCCTAAAGAAGGTAAGGGGGAAAATGAAAAGAAATGACGGGGCTGATGTCAGAGGGAAAACCTTTCTGGGGAGGCCACTGGGGCTGTGGCTTATGCCTTCCCTGCCTGTGGTCCCTTCTTTGGCTCATGCAACCTTCCTCTATCCCACCCCGACCACATCCATTTAGCTGGCAGACTCCCCACAGGGCAGGAGTTTGTCCTTTGTTGGAAAAATGCCAACGATGATGCAAAATGACCCCTAGTCGGGATTTAATTATGTAAGTGGGCTACCCAACTCCTTGGGATGGGGCTCCACATCCAGTCCTGCTGTCAGTAAAATGCCCTGACCCCGGTGCTGCTGGCTCCCTGTGATTTTACCAGCCCCTGCATCTCCCACCCTGCTTACCAGGGACTGCTGAAATCCTGCCTGTTAGCTCTTTCTCTCCACAGATGCTGCCTGACCTGCTGAATATTTCCTGCATTTCCTGTTTTTATTTCTGTTTGGTTATGGTTATGGGAAATGGGAAATTTAGGCGCGTTGTCTTCAGTTTTCATATGGATTTGGTGAAAACGAACAGCACTTAGAAGCTCTCATGCATATGCAGCATTTAAATTGCTAAGAGCCCAAGAGTCGTGAATACTAATACAGTTAAGCGAGTTTCTGTTACGTGGTGTTCAGAAATTATTTAGTACAAGGAAACCAAAAGAAATGCATGGAGAGGACTTTTGTGATGCTCGTGAAATACTCCATGAAGGCTGAACTCTTGGAAATGATGTCACCCGATTGGTAAATCAGTCCGTTCTACGATGGTTATCAATTTGTTTGTGGTTCACTTTGGAGTCTGCCTGAACAATCCATAGCCTTATGCAAGATGATACATCCTCCACTTTCAGATCAAACCTCTTTAAGCAACAACTTCTAATGGTTCTTTGTCCATTTGAATGAAAGGCCTGTGGCTCGTTTCAAGGCAAGTATGATGCACAAGACCAATAAATAATATGTCAATCCTGTTTTCAGCAAGTCACGAATATCAAAGAGGAGAAATGACAAGTGCTGGCCACTTTATGCAGTAAGTCTTAAGAGTGCTAGTGGCGAAAACAACAAATCACGCGCAGCCACTTTATATCAGGATGTTTCTAATTTAAAATTTAAAAAGCAAGCACATTTTAAAAAAAAAACTTGACCATGGTGTTGAAATGTTAACTGATTCTTTACTGTAGGAAGTCAGTAAACAGCTAATAGTGAGATGGGAATGTGGGTCATCAGTGAAAGTCAATAATAAAAGAAGTGAGGAAAGAGGAAGAGAGAGAGCCAGAAATGGAGGAAAGGAAGGGAGATGGAAGCAATGGAAAGGAGAGGAAGATATGAAGGAGGGGAGATTTTAGGACAAAATTTTGGAGGAAGTGGAGAAATAAGATGCAGGCGAGAGAAGAGTAAAAGAGGGAAAAATCGAAGTCAAGGAGTAGAGAGACAGAAGAGTGACAGAGTAAGAATGATACTCCAAAGCTTTGTGGGCATATTGGCTGAGAAATTTGGCCACTCAGCGCAGGCTTATAGCAGCCTAATTGGTCTGCTAAGTTCCAAATATGGTGAAAATGCACCGCCTGCCATATTGGATAAGTGCATGCTCTGGCAGAAGGAGTGTGTGCGCGGAACATTTAAAGGCGGAATGTCTTGTATAAATTAAGGTTCTACATCTCTTGTAGGACCAAATTGCAAGTTTTGAATCACCATGTGCTGAGCTCAAAGCCAGCTAGCTGAAAGGCCTCCCCTCAATGGATGCTGCCAGGATCAGTAGCACTGCTCTTGATCCCAGGTTAAAAGGGCTTCCCTCCCTATACCCCATCCTGCATTCCTGAGATGCGATTGCTATCCTTTCTGGTCACTGATCACTACCCCGGTCCAAGGTCCCATTGCCCTGTCATCCTTGCTTAACCTAAGGGCCTGTGAAATACAAGTGGGAATCCTGTTTAATTTTTCTCTTTCCTTCCCTACCACCATCAGTATGTACTTTAGAGCTCTGACAAGATAGATCTGCACCCTGAGATCTGCCGAGTTGACAGAGATATGAGGGATTGAACCAGGGTCACTATTGGTCTGTGTGTCAACCTATACAATGAGCTTACCATGTTAGATGCCCTCGGAGCTGGCACAAGAGTACATTTAACATAATAACACCAAGGGTGCAGATTTATCTTGTCAGAGCTCTAAAGTACATATTGAGACAAATAGACTCATCAAGCACCCACTCATTAACAATCTGCTGCCACTCCGATTTGCCCAATGATCAGGGGAATGAAAATAAATTATAATGTCTTAAATTAAGCTTCTTTGTTCTTTGCGCATAAATTCTGTCCTTGAGGATTTGTGGCAGCGAGATTTATAACAGACAGTGGCTGTCAGTCATTTCCACAGGCTTGATAACAGGACAACTAAGCTTCTATAGAGGTCCCTGGGGAGGCTTGTGTCTGTAGTAGGTGAGCGCAAGAGGACCAAATAAAACCTAAAACCTGTGGAGATTTAAGAGCTGAAAGTACAAAGGAATGTAGAATGGGGTTAGTTGAGTGTGAAGAGCCCAATTTAATTCACAGTGAAGCAGGGATTAAGAATTTATGGCTTTTGAAAGAGCTGATAATGGACCAAGCAACCTTATCCTTGTTAGTCCCTTGAGAAACAAATTGACTGTTTAATAAAATAGGATTGAGATCAAAATCCAGCAAGAGTCCTCTAAGGGGGGAAATGGGAGGGGGAAGGAGCGAAGCTTTTCCCTTGTGTCAGATAACATAACAGCTCTCCTTTTCATTGCCCACCAAATCGTCCATACAAGTGCCTTCTCTGTCAGACAGGCTGTTTG